>NW_026294551.1:7184933-7364933 GCF_007827085.1 Peromyscus californicus insignis
GGCACCCAGGCTCCACAAAACGTATGCTCTAACTTTTCTCTGGTTGACCAGCTTACTGGATGGGAGGTTCCCAGTCTTGGGATGGGGTGGCCAGCAGGGAAGAAGCTTGTATAGTGATGCACCCCTGTAATCCTAGCACGTATAAGGACAAAGCAGGATAATAGAGCTTATGATGGCTGAGTGGCTAAACACACTTGCCACACAAGCCTAGTGGCCTGAACTGGGTCCCCAGAGTCCAGGTAAAGAAGAGAAGCAACTCCATAGAGTTGTTTGGCCTCCGTGCATGCTCTACCTCTGTGGGCAGAGGTGCCAGGATGGTGAGATTTGAACCCCAAACTCTCAGTCTTTCTCCATCCCATTCCTTAGCACCTCCCCATCTCCCCTCAGTGCAGGCCTTGTCTACGCCATTCACTGGCCAGGAGCAGGGGCTCATCTGGTCAGACCTGGGAAGATGTGGTGGGGAACATCTGTCTCTCATCCTCCACTTCTTTGCAGCTGCCACCCAGGCAGCCCCTGGAGGGAGCAGCCGGCTCTGGAGAGTGTGAGTGTGGTGCAGTGTGGGTATTGTCTGGTTTCTCTGCAGATATGGCATGGGTCTGGAGCTTTCCTGGAAGGCTGTGTTTATCTGTGAGCTGAGCATGTGTGTGTCTATGATTTTGCTCATTTGTCTGTGCCTCAGTGTCTCCGGCTTCCCAGGAGGTGTGGTGTGTGTGTGTGTGTGTGTGTGTGTGTGTGTGCGCGCGCATGCCTTCTCACAAAGGGCTGAATCTGCATCACTTTGTTTGGAGTCTATTTTTAGATTCTTCCTCCTGTCTATTATCTATTTTTAGGGGCCCAGCTCCTTCCAACTGGAAGATCCAAATTCCCAGACACTCCTGGCTCCACCCCTCCTCCTGGGTCAGGGCCCCACAAAACTCATGCCCTAACCCCACTCTGGCTGACTGGCTTGTGTGTGGGAAGGTTCCCAGTCCTTGGGAGGGCATGGACAGTAGGCAGAGAAGGACCGGTGTTCTAGAAGACAGGGGTAGCAGAGGACCAATCCATTTTGGGGGCACACAAGCTCCCATAGGGAGGGGATTCCCTATGTTAGGGTATCTAGCCAGGAGGCACAGCCTATCCCTCATTAGAATGGTGGGTCCTCTTTTCCAATCTCCTAAGTTCCCACCTGTGAAAGGGGATAGCTGTAAACCCCAATTATAGCCAGTCGTGAGGTTAAAAACGAGTGCTTAGCTCAGTCCTCAACCTTAGCTGATCCTCCACCTGGAGACCCGGAGGACGGGGGTCTGGGTATCAGCCAGACCTGGGCATCCCTGCTGTGATGACAGTGGGAGCTGGCATGCTGAATGGTCCCCAGCCCCCCATATGGTTTGTGTGGAATATTCTAGAACAGAACTGGGAAGGGCCATCATACTCCTGAGGCCCCAGATTTCTCTACACATACATGTGCGGCTGTATGCATGTGTGCGTGCACACACAGGGAGGCATGGGCCAGGAGAGGAGCAGGAGGAGTACACAGTGTCTCCTTGTGAAACGGTCATCTATTATCAGCATCTGTCCCAGTGCACAGCATCAGGTTTAAGCTATTTCAACAATTCAATAACACAATGCTTTAGAATCACCACAGCACAACAAGCGTACTTGGATGAACTCTACCTCAAGCGCAAGCCCAGGGTGCTCACTGATGGCCACAGCATGGTCATCTTGCTCCTCTCCAGGAACCTAGCTTCATCCCTTCCACCTTAACTTTCTTAGGAACCGGAGGCTCAGGGAGGTTAAGCCGTTCACCTAAGGACACATAGCAAGTCCAAACCTTGCCCTAGATGCTGCTCTTGGTTTCCCTCCACATAGCTCACAGTCCTTGCTCCTTCCAGCTCAGCTATTGCATCCATCAGGCCCAACACACTCAGCTCATCTGTACCTCATAGGAGACAGCGTCACTGCCCTGATGTGGGGGAGGGAACCTGTGGTCCCTGGAAGATGCCAGGAGGTCCAGCTCTGGGTTCTAAAGGGTCTAACTTGTCCTGCAACTTTGAGGGGCATCCTGGGCTACAGATTTTTTTCTCTGTAAGGTGGGGAGAGGCTGGGAGACCTTGCACAGCGGCAGAGTCCCTGCTGGCTCCAGGCCTGTTTTCTTCTTCTTCTCCTCCTCCCTCTTCCCTGTTTCCCTGAGCCATCACTCACCCGTCTTTGTCCCCACAGAACGGTTGGCAGCCAGGAAGGCTGGCTGGAAGTAGAGGCAGCGTCCTTGGAGGTGAGGCTTGGTGCCGAGACGCTGCCGATATAGTCCTGTCCTGTTGGAGCAGGGAAGCTGGGGGAGCTCGAGGTGTTAGTCCCAATCTCTGCTGGCTAGGAGCTGAGCCATGAGCCCCACCACTTCTTTCCTGGCTTGCACAGCCCCACCCTGGTGAATAATGCCAGTTGCCTGGGGAGCTGGGCCCCACTGGGTCTTTGATGAGTTGGGGGAGGTATGAATGGGTGGGGACAAGGAAGGACCAAAGACTCAGTAGGTTCAGGTAGTAGAAAGGGTTAAATTGCTAGTAATAGGTAGCATCCCTATCCCTCCAGGGCCCGATGTCCATCTGACTCTCAGGAGCCCCATTTGGGCTCTGGGCCAGGGCGGGACTCTGGCTCACCCCACCCCAGCCACAACAATAATTAACCCCATGAACTCAGCACATAAAGATCCAAATCACAGAGGGGAGGAATCATCGATGCCCCAAGAGGGGAAACTCCGGAGGCCCCAGGAGGGCATCCCTGGATTTCTAGCTTCACCACCCCCCCATCACTGCCTGGGTGGCACTCCACTCCACTCAGGGAGTGAAGGTCTACTTGACTCTGACTTAGGCAACATCTCTGTCGTCTGATTTCGTTGTTGTTGTTTGTTTGTTTGTTTGTTTCTGAGGTAGGAATTCTCTGTGTAGCCCCAGCTGTCCTGGAACTCACTCTGTAGCCCAGGCTGGCCTTGAACTCACAGAGATCCACCTGCCTCTGCCTCCCGAGTGCTGGGCTTAAGGGCATGCACCACCATGTTTGGCTGATTTTTTTCCCCAATCTCCAATCTCCTCCTTCACTGTGTATAGCTTATTTATCCGCACCCCTGCCATCTACTCTACAAATACCCCCATGGTGAGCACTGTGGGAGGTTCCAGGGGAGCAAGGTCCCCCAGACAGGTAGGACTTGCTGTGTGTCCGGCTTCAGCCCCTTCTCTTCCTGGCTTTGCTTGTTGACTGGCTCATTTGTGCTGTTACTGCAGTAAACTGGCCCTGAAGACTGATGGTGTATCAGCTGGGGATGTGTGAGATGTCATGGAGGAAGTCAGGGGGCAGTAAGGAAGGCCTGGGGGGCGGGGTCCTCGGCCTCAGGAGTGAGCCCACGGTATGGCTGGCCATTGGGAAGAGACAGGACATGCAGTTTTCTTTCATTCGTTTTGAAAGATTTTGTTTTAAATTCTGTGTATCTGTGTGTGGGGAGAGGCTTGTGTGTATTTTTGGAGACGAGAAGAAGGTGTCAGTGGATGGTCACAAGCCTCCTGGTGTGGAGCTGGGAACCAAACTAGAGTCCTCTGCAAGAACAAAACAGGGACCTCTCTAGCCCCTCCCTCCCTCCCCCTCCCTCCCTCCCTCCCTTCCTTCTGTCTGTCCGTTCTTCCTTCCTCCCTTTCCTTTTCTCTTTCTATTGTGCCATATTATTTTATTCTCATTTATTTACTAGCTAGGATTTCGCTCTGTAGCCTTGGCTGACCCAGAATTTGATACGTAGACCCAGCTGGTCTTGAACTCACAGACGTCTGCCTGTTTTTGACTCCTAAGTGCTGAGATTAAAGGCGAGGACCACGTCAAAGGGCTGAATTGTGCTTGTTTACCTCAACACAATGAGCTCCAGCTCCCCCTGTCGTCTTGCAAACGCAATTTCATTCTTTTTATGGCTGAATAAAACTGCATTATGCCTCCATCCCACACTTTCTTTATCCGTTCATCAGCTGATGGACATCTGGGCTGCTTCAACATCTTGGCTGTGGTTAGCAGTTCGGCATAAACCTGGATGTGCAAGTACCTCTGCGGAATGCCCCAAGCCCTTTGAGGAAGTACTCAGGAATGATGTAGCTGGGTTTTAAGCTGGTTCTGTTTCCAGCTTTTGGAGGAATCTCCATACTGGTTTCCATAATGGCTACACAATGTTATGCCCTTTCCCGACCTGGGTACATGAGGTGGGGGGCCCAGCTCCAAGTCTGCATGTGAGTTAGTGGGGCTGTCTGCCTGAGTTCTGACCTGTGGGTCATTGGGTAGAAGTAGCTTGTGGCATTTCAAGCCCTAAAGTTCTCCCTTCTGCTGGGTGTCAGTTATAGCAGCTCAGTGTTGGGAATCTAGTAACTGAGGGGTGGAAGGGAATCTGTTCTATAGTCCAATCTCCAAGCCAAACTTCCCTCGTCATGAGCTCAGCCAGGCCTCTTTGTAAAAGATCACCACACCTGGGTTTGTTAAATGTTTATTATATGTAATACTCATGGAGATCGGCCTGCCTTCTGAGTGCTGGGATTAAAGGTGTGCATCACCACTGCCTGGCTGGGTACAAGCTTTCTAATGCAGCTGCTTTAGAAACCAAGCCCTCACCCACGCTTTGAAAGTAAGCCTGATAAACGCATTAATTCCTCAGGGTAAGCTTTGGTGGAATTTAATTTGGGTTTGTCATTGGAAGCTTGGAAGCAGGTAGACATTACCTATAGACAATCCCCCAGCAAGGGAGAAAATTCTCCCAACAGGACATCCATGCCTGTCACTGTTTGGAGGAGGGTCACTTGATTCACATCATACTGTGGTGTAAAGAGACTACTCTGTACTGTCCTTAGCCACTAAGATACTGGGGATGTCTGTATACTCACTAATACAGGCAGACCCCCCCCACACACACACGCACACACACACCCTTGATTCCTACAGCTGCATCACAGACGCTCATTGCCAGGTAGTGTGTGGCCATTGAGGCCGAAGGCCACAGGTAGATGGCGTGAGGTCTGAGGAGAGCGATACAGGAAGTTACAATTCTTGACATTTAATAAATATCAACAAAATGGGTTAAATGAGCCCAGCAGTGGTGGCGCACGCCTTTAATCCCAGCACTCAGGAGGCAGAGGCAGGCAGATCTCTGTGAGTTTGAGGCCAGCCTGGTCTACAGAGTGAGTTCCAGGACAGCCAGGGCTGTTACACAGAGAAACCCTGTCTTGAAAAAAAAAAAAGAGTTGAATGAGTGTGGGAAGCCAGACTGAGCCACGACTTTCTCAGAGGCCCTGACAGAGGAGAAACAGACCTCTAGTTCTGTGTTCTTGTCCAGGAGTGGACTTCACAAGGCTGGCCTGGCACTGGATCTAGCCAGTGCTTCGAAGGTGTCAAGATTGAGGTTTCTGAGGACCTTACTCTTCCCCCTGGGCTGTGGTTATCAGTCCTAAGGTGGCTGTGTCTGAGATGTCCTGTGTTCTTTTTGCCAACACCGTCTGATTTAGTTCTCCGCTGACCTTGGCCAGTTTCCCCCGCAGAGAGTATATAAGATACAGCACTTTTTAATAAACTTGCTTGGCATAAGTCGCCAACTTACACAAGACTGCCTGGTCCCAGCTATTGCTTTTGCCTTTTATTTCTCTCATCCTCTTCATTCCTCAATCCCTGGCCCTCCCACTTGACATCTCCCAATCAGGACCCTTATTCCTGTGAGTTTGGGTCAAACCAGCGAAATGCATGGGTGGAAGACCTGTGTGTCCCGACGTTGAGGTCTCAGACATCCAGAAGATGGGTGGGTGTAAGACAATTACCCTGAGAATAAATACCTGGAGGTGAGAGGGGACAGGCCCTGTCTGTGAGTCAGAGGTCAATGAGTGGTCACTCTGACACAAGGAAAACAGTGATTGGAGATGAAGCTAACCACTTAAAGGCCGGACTGACTACCACAGCTCAAGGTCCAAAGACCTCACGTTTGTGGAAAGTATCCACAGTCAAGGCTAGGGATGTGGCTGAGTGTAACTTGCCTGGCCTAGCATGAGGGAGACCCTGGGTTCAATTCCCAATACTTCAAACAGAATCAAGTTGAGGTAGAGGGGACAGCAAAAGTGTATAGTGTACATGTAATCGATCATGATAGGGATAAAATAAGAAAAACTTCCTGGGCTGGAGAGATGGCTCAGAGGTTAAGAGCATTGACTGCTCTTCCAGAGGTCCTGAGTTCAATTCCCAGGACCCACATGGTGGCTCACAGCCATCTATAATGAGATCTGGTGCCCTCTTCTGGCATGCAAGGATACATGGAGGCAGAACACTGTATACATAATAAATAAATAAATCTTGAAAAAAAAAAAAAAGAAAAACTTCCTGTTGGTATTTGTCCTAATTTGCTTTTGTTGCTGACCAGACTAATGGGGAGGAGGGTTTCTTTGGTCGACCCTTCCATGTCACAGTCCATCTTTGAGGGAAGTCAGGACAGGAACTCAAACAGAAGGAACCTGGAGGCAGGAAAATCGACAGAGACCATGGAGAAGTGCTGCTCACTGGCTCGACTCCCTTGGCTTGCTCAGCCTGCTTTCTTACACAACCCGGGCCCACTGTCTAAGGGATGGCAATGCCCACAGTGGACTAGGCCCTTCCACATCAATTAATAATCAAGAAAATGCCCCCCAAACACTCCCACAGGTCAGTCTGATGGAGACAATTCTGTAAGACTAGCATAGCTGGGCGGTGGTGGTGCATGCCTTTAATCCCAGCACTTGGGAGGCAGAGGCAGGTGGATCTCTGAGTTTGAGGCCAGCCTGGTCTACAGAGCAAGTTCCAGGACAGCCAGAGCTACACAAAGAAACCCTGTCTCAAAAAACAAAACAAACAAACAAGCAAAAAAGATCAGCATAATATTAATCTTACCTTTTTTTAAATATTTATTTATTTTTTATTTTTACTTACTTATTTGGTTTTTTGAGACAGGGTTTCTCTGTGTAACAGCATTGGCTGTCCTGGAACTCACTCTGTAGAACAACCTGGCCTCAAACTCACAGAGATCCACCTGCCTCTGCCTCCAGAGTGCTGGGATTAAAGACATCTGCCACCATTGTCTAGCTATTTTTATTTTTTAAACGTGTTTGATAATACTAAGGCTCAGAGAGATTAAGTGTCTCACCCAAGGCCACACAACTGGTGAGTGGTCTTGATTTCAGAGCCCAGTTATGCTTTTCACCTAGGCTGAGAATTGTGCAGACAGGTTGATGAGTTTCTATGGGGTAAAAACAGGCCAGGGGCAGGCATGGTTATACTTGGCTTTGGCTGTCTTGAGCATAGCCACAGGGCAGGAACCCATTCTAAGTAGAAGCACACGAACCTGCTTGGGTATCTTCACTGGGCCCTCCAGGCCTATCACAAGGAGCCAGAGAGATAGCCTAGATTGGCATGGGCCTGTGGCCAAGCCCTGAAGCCACTAGTTCAGGCCTATGTCCACCATCCTCACCTTTATGAACAGAACCGGAGGCAGGAAAGGGAGCAGAGAGGGCTGAGAAGACAGAATGGCGTGATAGAGTGGGATGGGGAGAGGCCTTCTCCACACTCTTGCAGCAGCTGTTGGGGTCAAGCCAACGTCTTAGTCATCCATACATGATCACCTGTCAGCACCCACAGTCAAAGGAACCCGCATGCCCTGACTTCCACACTTCATTGAACCGAACTGACAACTTCTACTCCTGATACATACTGTAAAAGAACTTTGGTTTTTTAACCTTTGTTCCATTTCACACTTCTGATATGTACTGTAAAGGAACTCTATTATTATTTTACTTTTTAGCCTTTATCCCATTTGATGAATAGGCTCAGTGTCCTCTCTCTCCTCCAGCATGCACCCTAGTAGTGATTAAACTCAGGGCTTCACGCTTGCTAGGCAAGAACTTTCTCCCTGAGTTACAGCCACCTCCAAGAACTTTATTTTGAAAATACATTTTCTTTTTTAAAAATATTTACTGTTTTTCTTCTTCTTCTTCTTCTTCTTCTTCTTCTTCTTCTTCTTCTTCTTCTTCTTCTTCTTCTTCTTCTTCTTCTTCTTCTTCTTTGAGACAGTGTTTCTCTGTGTAGTTTTGGTGTCTGTCCTGGATCTTACTCTGTAGACCAGGCTGGCCTCAAACTCACAGAGATCCACCTGGCTCTGTCTCCCGAGTGCTAGGATTAAAGGCGTGCACCACCACCGCCTGACAAAATATTTGCTTATTTTATTTTATGTATATGAGCATTTGCTTGCATAAGCAAGCAAACTGTATGTATGAGCATGTGTGTGTGGTGTGTGGTATGGATGAGTATGTGTGTGTGGTGCCTTCAGAGTTCAGAAAAGTTCATCAGATCACCTGGAACTGGAATTATGGATGGTTGTGAGTCACCATGTGTGTGCTGGAAACTGAAGCCAGGTCCTCTGCAACACAAAGAATAACAAGTGCTCTCAACTGCTGAGCCCTACAGTAATTTAATTTCAAACAAACAAACAAACAAACAAACAAACAAACAGAATGGCATGGGCTGGAAAGATGGCTCAACTGTTAAAAGCCTGTATTGCTCTTACAGAAGACCTGAGTTGGGTTTTTAGTTCCCATGTAGGGCCGCTCACAATTGCCTATAACCGCAGCTCCAGGGAGGATTCAACACCCTTTTCTGGTATCTGACGGCAACTGAACTCATGTGCATATATCCACACACACACACAGGCACAGACACAGACACACACACATACACACACACACACACACACACACACACACACACACACACACACACACAGAGTTAAAAAAATAAAATAAACCTGGGTGATGGTGCTGCACCCTTTAATTCCAGCACCCAGGAGACAGAAGCAGGCAGATCTTTTGTGAGTTCGAGACCAACCCAAAGCAGTCAGGGCAGTTACACAGAGAAACCCTGTCTCCAAAAACAAAAACAAACAATAAATACACACACACACACACACACACACACACACACACACACACACATATCCCAGCACACACATGGTTGCTCATGACCATCCAGATGTATATAAATTTTGGGCATACATATATATGTGTATACGCCCAAAATTTTAAAAAAGAGAAAACAAACAAACAAATAGAATTGCAGGCTCGATGCTAAATAGTTCCTCCACCGTTCTGGGGCCTTGAGTTTGAGTCCCAATGTCACATGAAAGAAAGAGTTAAGCTGGGCAGTAGTGTTGTACGCCTTTAATCCCAGCACTTGGGAGGCAGAGGCAGGTGGATCTCTGTGAGTTTGAGGCCAGTCTGGTCGACAGAGTGAGTTCCAGGACAGCCAGAGATGTTACACAGAGAAGCCCTGCCTCAGAAAAAACAACAAAGAAAAACATCAAGTTAGAGTTAAGGTATGACATACATAAAGGCTGCTGGTGTAATTTGCATCACTGTGTTTTGGTCCTGCCCATTCGCAATCCTACAATGAGAACTTGAGTCTGGCTTCTTCCTTTAACACAGATCTATGAAATTCAATCTGTCAGACCACCCATCTATTCTGTTGCCTGGACCAGTGGCTCTGTTCTACTGCTCATGCCGTAGAAATGCATCATGGTTCACATGTCCGTTTCCCTAGGCATGTAGACCATTTCCAGTCAGCTATGACCACTAAGCACAAGACTGTGGACAAACATCTTCATCCCTGTTGGGCAGATACCTGGGAGCTGAGTGGCTAGGCCACACAGTGGGTATATATTTAACCTTTTACAAAACTGTCATTCGGTTAGTGGTGTGTGTTTGTAATTCCAGCACTTGAGAGACAGAGGCAGGAAGATTGTGAGTTCGAGGACAGCCTCAGCTACATGGTGAGACCCTATCTCAACAAACCAAGGGCTAGAGTTATAGTCCAGTGACAGATTTGCTCAGCAAGTGCAAGGCCCAGGTTTGGGTCGTCAGATCAAACCAAACCAAACCAAACCAACACCAAAAGCCCTGGCAAACTGTTTTCTGAAGGGGTCACATCACTACACACTTTGGTTGATTAGCACAGTTGCTATGTATCTTCTCCAGCACTGAGGTCAGTGGTTCATTTTAGGTACATTTCCCTAGGCTACTCATCTACATCCTGCTTTCATGTTTCTCCTGGCCGTTTGTGTATTTTCTTTGATCACCAACTGTTCATGTCTCCTTTGTCTCCGTATATCCCACAACTTCTGCCTCTGCTAGCTAAACGCTTATGGTACCTCTTTGTTTGGGCATCTTGAAACACTCTCTAGATTCGCCTTCATCTCTTTCTTGTATAGACAATTCTCCCTAAACACGTTACACAAACCCTCCTCTGGTCTAAAGCCTCCTGTGGCTCCTGCAGTCGCTGCCTGTCATTGCGGGGACCTCCAGTCCCTGCCCCCTGTCTTTCTCCCCGCCTTCCTTCCGCCTTCCTTCCGTTGCTCCTCTCTGCTCTCCCCCTGCCTTGAGAATGCAGAATGTCTTGTTCCCTGTCCTGGGTCAAGGCTGTTGAAACCAAGTCCACCTGTCTCCAGAGAGCTACTGGCCAGCTCCCCCTCACCTGCTTTCTGCCCCCTCCAGTCTCCTCTTCAACTAAAAATAAAAGTTTTGTGTTTATGAATGTTTTGCCTCTATGTACGCACGAGCATCACATGTGTGCCTGGTGACCGTAGCATCCAGAAAAGAATGTCGGGTCCCCTGGAACTGGAGTCACAGAGGATTGTGAGCTGTCATGGAGGTTCTGGGAACCAAACTGGTCCTTTGCAAGAGCAGCGAGTGCTCTCAGCTGCTGAGCCGTCCCTCCGGCCCTTCCCCCAAGCTCCGCTGACACCCGCTCAGCCCTTTCCCCCTTTAGTTTATTATTATAGAGGGTACCAGGGTAGCTGGGGCTTGGTAGCAGGCTTGGCCGCACCAGGCACTTCCTCCCATGTATGATGAAGGTAGCAAGATCTCCCTCCCCAGTTAATTCAGTATTACTACTCTTACATTTCTAAGACTTGTACATCTCCCTCCCTGACAATTCTAGTCTGGTGGGAGGGACTCCAAGCGGTAGGGAGGGAGGGAGAAGCGCAGCACCCTTCTCTGTCTAAGACCATTTGTTGACAAAAAGAACTGGATTTGCAGGCGCTTTGGTTTCTAGTTCAGTCATTTAGTAATTGTGGGGTTTTGCACAGATCAGTTAGTTAATTTCTCTGAATCTTCATTAATTTTTTTAAAATTTTTTATTTTTATTTTGCAATACAATTCAGTTCTACATATCAGCCACGGATTGCCTTGTTCTCCCCCCTCCGGCCCCCCTCACTTTCCCCTTAGCCCACCCCCCATTCCCACCTCCTCCAGGGCAAAGCCTCCTCCGCGGACTGAGATCAACCTGGTAGACTCAGTCCAGGTAGGTCTAGTCCCCTCCTCCCAGGCCAAGCCAAGCGATCCTGCATAGGCCCCAGGTTTCAAACAGCCAACTCATGCAATGAGCACAGGACCTGGTCCCACTGCCTGGATGCCTCCCAAACAGATCAAGCCAATCAACTGTCTCACCCATTCAGAGGTCCTGATCCAGTTGGTGACCCCTCAGCCATTGGTTCATAGTTCATGTGTTTCCATTCGTTTGGCTATTTGTTCCTGTGCTTTATCCAACCTTGGTCTCAACAATTCTCGCTCATATAAACCCTCCTCATTCTCGCTAATTGGACTCCCAGAGATCCACCCAGGGCCTAGTCATGGATCTCTGCATCCAGATCCCTCAGTCGTTGGATGGTTTTTGAAACAGGGCTTCCCTGGGTAGTCTTGGTGGTGCTGGAACTCATTCTATAGACCTGGCTGGTCTTGAACTCATAGAGATGCACCTGGCTCTGCCTCCTGAGTGCTGGGATTAAAGGTGTGTGCCACCAGTGTCCAGCCCCTTCATAAACTGAATGAGCAGGGTTCATTCTTAAAAAAAGGTGGCTCCAGAGCACTTGTTCTTACAGAAGACCCGGGTTCAGTCCCCAGCACCCACCTGGTGATTTGCAAGTGTCTGTAACTCCAGTACCAGGGGATCCAGTGCCTTCTTCTGGCCTCCATGGGCACCAGACACTCACCTGGTACACATCCGTACATGCAGGCAAAACACTCAAGCACATGAAATAAAAACAAATCAATAAATGAAGGGCTGATGAAGCGACTCAGCAGGTCAAGGCTCTCACTAGTTGCCAAGCCTGATGGCCTGAGTTTGATCCTCAGAACCAAAATGTTGGAAAGGAAGATCCGAACTACATCTACCTGGGAGATTATCCTTTCCACGGGGTCACTGGGAATACACAAAGCCTCTTAAGTGTGTGGAAGTTGAGGGGACAGTTCAAGGAGAACACTGGCCTGGTAAGGAGCTCTTGATCTCGGGCCACAGATCCCAGTCCTTGGCAAGCTGGGGCAGGGTTGTAAGAGTGAGACCAGCCTGGACTACACAATCCATTGAGAGAAGCCCGAACTGCAAACCAGACCATGTCTTCAAACACAAAATTGGAAGAACATAGCTGAATCCATGAAGGAGAGCTCCAGGAGGGGAATCAAAATCATGCCTCTCTCCCTGACAGGTGCTCAAGGGTCTCCTGGGAAAAGGCTGCTGTCTCCTCCCTACCAGACCCAGTCAGTTTTTTAAAAAAGGTTTTGATTTGAAGTTGGGGGGGGGGGGGAGTACCGTGAAGATGAAATGGGACAGAGAGGGGAGTCAAGTCACTTCTGTTAAAACCGCACTCAGAGTGGCCCCCCATCCCCCCACCCTCCCACCCCCACACACACTCCCTATCTGCAAAGTGAGTCCCTAGGTTTTCTGCTTCAGCAATCCAGAAATACTTATGTTCCAGATACCAAAGATGAATATGCATGTTGCAAGGGAGATCCTGAGTAGTCACAGACTGCTCAGCAGTAAGGCGCTTGCTGCCAAGCCTGGTGACCTGAGTTCCCCAGGACCCACATGGTGGAAAAAGAGAACTGATTCCCACAAGCCCCCGAACTCCACATAGACACCGCACACATCTACACACACATATTAATAATTTAATGAAATAAAATTTAAATGGAGAAATACTCAGGTTTTGGGCCTAAGAGTGCAGAACAAACCAAAGGTGGAGATGAGAGGAGAGGGCGAGGAGGAGGTGGATGAACAGCTAAGGCCTTCGCGGGCCTTCTGCTTTCCCCCAGCGCTGTCTCCTCTACCTCAGTTTGGTCCTTGTCTCAGGGTCACCACCCCAGGTCCCCCCACAACCCCCGGGCTTCGCTTTGGCTCCTCCCTCTCCAAGCTGTTCTGGTGCAGCGGGCTGGCAGGGAGGCTGCATTTAGGCCCCGCCTAGGTCACGGGTCACGGTTGCCCGTGCCAGAAGGAGCTTCTCACGGTGACTTCTGGCTGGTGGTGTCCCAACTCGGTGCGTGACTCCGCCCCGCTCCGCTCCCCCCCCCCCCCCCCCCCGCCCCGCGCGTTTGTCTTCTCTCCGGAGCAGCGGCCGCTCACACCCGAGTTCTCCGGTCCTCCTCGCTTGTCGCCAGCCCCGTGCGTCCTGGGATCCCATGGAGCCCGAGCAGAGCGCGTCCCCGGGGGACGGCGCTGCTGAGGTGCTGCTGAGCGAGCTGGAGCGGCAGGTGCAGGACGTGGTGCGGGCGAGCTCCTGGTGGGAGCGCCGCGGTGTGGACTGCGCCGTCCTCGCTGTCAGCTTGCTCGCCTTGCCGGCGGGTGAGACAAAGGCACTGGCTGCGGTTGGGGGTGGCGCGGGGCTGAAGGTGGTGCAGGCTGGAAGGGAACTTCAGGACTCTAGGACCCTGGATCCCAGTTCAGTCTCCAAAGTCTAGTTGGAGGGAGTCTACTCCATGTCCCGCTGGAGCTGGGAGAAAGCCCGATGCTTGAAAGTGGTGGAGAAAAAAGTTGCAGAAGGAGTCCTGAGTGGATGGAAGGGAAGAGCATGATTTGAGGGGGACGCCAGAGACGGGCAGAGTGGGACTGAAGAAGCACTCTGTGACATCCAGTCCCCATCTCTGCTCTGGCTGGGTTTCAGGAGGGTGACCTGGCAGAATGTGGACAGCAGAATATCGTTGGCAAGCCCGTGGGGGGATCTTTGGTGTCCCAAATCCTGCAGAGAGCCAACCCACCCCTCTCAGGCCCAGGAACCTGCCTGCCACAGGCCCAGGGCTGGCCTTCTTTGGCTTGGGGTTTGGGGAATTGTGTGCATGTTGGTCTGGGCCCATATTTTCAAAAGCTGGCCAAAGATCCTGATCCCTGGTGCCTCCTCTCTGCAGGGTTCCTGTGCCTACGCTTCCATAGTGTCCTGGCCTTTACCACTGGCATCACAATCTTGGGCATCTGCCATTACACACTCACGGTCAAGGGCAGTCACCTGGCCACTCACGGTGCCCTCACAGAGTCCAAACGCTGGAACAAGATCTTGATGATTTTCTTTGTGGAGGTGAGGTTGGCAGAGGTGGGATAGGCAGTTGCTGGGTGGGCATCTCTATGTGTCCATCCATGTTGGCAAGCAGTTGCTGCCTAGTGGGCAGTGTACGACACAGTTCCTCTGTGTGTGTGTGTGTGTGTGTGTGTGTGTGTGTGTGTGTGTGTGTGCCCGCCCATGTATTCCTCCAAGCCCTTGAGAGGAAGCTGGCATTAGTGAGTGGGCCTGCATCCTACAGAGCCTGGTGTCTGCCTTTGACAATTAACTTGGCTTATCTTGTGATAATCTTCAACGGTTGAACGGCAGAAACATTTTCCCTGTCCCTGGACTCCTTCAATGCTCTCTGTAGCACTAGGCCTAAGGTGGGTGGAGTTTCTTCTTCCGTCCAGGAGGCCTGCAACTGGCCAGTCTTGCTCTGGGGTTGTGTGTCTCACAGAAGCCTCTGGTCCTGCAATCATGGCTCATTGTTTGAAGGGCAGACGGGGGAGGGGGTGGGGGTTGGGGACAATGTCGCAGCACTCCAGCTCTGTAGCCTGCTCTCCCACCTGCTGAGCCAGGTGGGAGAGCAGGCTGAGCCGTCTTGAGAAATGCTTTGCTCCTCTAACCCTCCAGGAAGGGCTCTGCTGTCTCTCTCTCCTTCCACCTCTCCTTGCTCTTCCTTCTCACCCGTGAGCCACTAGGAAGGCAAAGGCCACTGGACAATTGTTCTTCAGGCCGCCCCAGATCCTCTGCCAAAGTTGTTCTCTTCTGCTCCAGGGGGACCCTCACTAGCCACCCAGGTTCCCCAGGAATAGATGGGGAAGCTGCTAGCAGGAATAGGTATGTCTGGAAAGGACTCGTTATTGGGACCAACCAACCCAATCACTATCTTTTTATAAAGCTGTGTCACTGTTTTTTAAATTTTATATATTTTTGTTTTATTACATTTATTTATTTGTTTGTTTTATGGGGTGGGGGTTGCATGTGCCATGACACACCAGCGAAGGTCCGATGACAACATGCAGGGATTAGTTCTCAGTTTTCTCTTGCCACCACATGGGTCCTGGGGATCCAGCTCAGGCCTTTAGGCGTGACCACAAGTTGAACTTGGTGAATGATTGTGAAGGTCCTTCCTTTTATTTGGGTATGCATGTGCAACTGCATGTCTATGTCTGCATTACATGCATACAGTGCCCATAAAGGCCAGAAGAGGGCATCAGATCCCCAGGAACTGGAACCATTCAACATGGGTGCTGTGAATGGAACCCAGGTCCTCTGCACGAGCAGTAATTGCTTTCACCTGGGGAGCCATATCTTCTGCCCCCTAAATCATGTAACTTTTTATACAGCTTTAGGTAAACACCACACACACACACACACACACACACACACACACACACACACACACCTTTTGATATACCACTTCAGTGGAGTGGTGGGAACATTTCTTACCCAGCATTCCCTGTCCTCTCCTCCCCTCAATACCTTCTTACGAGCCCAGGCTTCTGAAGGGGTAGGGGCATGAAGAACCCACAGGCTGTGGCTTCCTAGGGTCAATTTTAAAATACCCCCCTTTCCAGGAAGCTCTGGGTCTGCCTAGACTCGGAGGCACAGTTGGAGCCTGGGGTCAGGGTCTGTATGTAACCTGCTGGGAGAGGCAGGGGTGATGTCTGTATCATTTGTATAAACAGTATCCCAATGCTGGGACTCAGAGTGCAGGCTTAGTCCTGCATGGGTTTTCTAAAGTGGTGCTGCATGCTAGGAGCCTGTGGCAGCCAGGGGCTGTCAATCATAGATTAACCAGCTGCGGCGGTGGGGGGTGTGTGGTGGGGGTGGTTATTGTGTGGAGGTTACTCTGAAGCATTCTTACCAGGTCGCTAGATAACTGATGCCTGATCAAGCAAGAGGACTTCTGATTCTGACTGCCTGGGGGACAGAAGGGCCCTCTCTGTGTGGAGTGGAGGCAGGGAGGAGACACTGGAATGTCCTCTTGGCCTGCGCTGCTTGGTAGCTCCTCCAGAACCTCGGCACAGGGACCCGGGGAACCAGACAGCCTTAGGCCTGAGTTCTGTCTGTTGCACACAGCTTTTGTCCCATATGACCTCGGTTCAATGGCCTCATCTTTACCTCTTCCCTTGACCCAGTTCTTAGCAGCTCTTCTGTCAGTATTTGCTGGCCATGACCTTGCATTCCACTTGTGGACAAGGTCTACAGGAAAGTTAGCTAGTGGGGTGTGTGTGTGTGTGTGTGTGTGTGTGTGTGTGTGTGTGTGTGTGTGATGTTCTGAAGACCCATGCCCTTTTGTGGCTGGGGAGGAAAGGCCTGGATCCCCCCTCATGTTCTACACTGTTGATTGTGTTGCCATGGGCTCTGGTGAGCTGTGAGCAATCAGAAGTAGTTTTGCCAGTCCAGCCCTCCAAGTGACCTGGGCAGGGAGGCATCTCTATTTTCCAACCTTAGGGTATAACTCTGGTTCCTCTCTAGGACTGGTTCCCAAGTACGGGGGAGTGTGGGTTAGCCCCACCTAGCTGGCATGTATAGGGCAACGTCTTTGGAGCCTTTGGAGCCTCGTGCCTTGATTGGAGTCCCAGCCCCAATAGTGGCGCCGAGCTTGAGCAAGGTGGTTAATTCTATATCCGGGGTTAGTTTCTTCATGGAACCCACAAGCGTGATAACACAGCCTCCTTATTAACCCTGCGAGGGCACTGGGTGAGACAGTGCGACTTTCCAGGCCTTCCACGAGCCATGGTGTCGCTTTGTGTTTTCCAGCTGGTGAGGACACACTGACAGCTGCAGGGCAGCATGGACTGCTTTTGATGGTTTGTTTTGTTGTTGTTCTGTGCTTGTTAACCGTGAGGCTGCAGAGCCTGGCAGAGCGGTGCAGGTGTTGGTTGGTATTGGGTTACCTGGCACAGGACAGGCTCTCCTGGCCTGGGAACCTCCGAGGTGCACGGGACTCTTCCTGGATCCCGGACTCTCCTGCTGTCTTCTCCGGTCACCCTCCTAGAGACACTATTATGCAGAATATCTGGTCTTAGGCCCTGGGTTCCTTTGGGGGTTCTACAGAGTCTGCAGCTCCAGGCATCAGCGGGGTACTTCTGGTTTTCTTTGGCAATCCAGTGTCTGGTCACATTATCTTGTGGCCTGCTGGGTCTAAGCTGACCCAGGCTCTCTCTGACCCAGTGACTCTGGAGAGCAGAAGCACAGAATAGAATAGGGCTATCACTCTAGGCTGTATTCAAAATCATGATCCCCTACCCATACCAGATGAGTTTTCTCTGAAGACCCCTTTCTGGCCTACTTGAGGAAGTTCCTACCCTGGTCTTACTCAGCACGCATTTTCTTTCCTGGCTACATCACCCAGGCTGCTAGGTGTATCCTTGGAGTTGGCCAGGGAATGATGTCATGCTAAGACAACCACCAGAAGATAGAATGAGCAGGCCACATGGTTTAAGTTCTGAATTTGAGGATTAACCTCTGAAAAACTTTTAGTATCACAGCCAAGGATGCTCCCCTGAATGGGCAGGAACCAGCCATGCTAGTCACGAAGTTCTTTATTGTGTACACTCGGCTTTGTGCTGTGGGGTGGAGCCACAGCTGATCCACTAGGAACCCTGTGCAGCTCGCTGTGTCCCACAGGGGAAGGCCTGTCACCACCCATAGGTTCCCTGTGGTACAAACCACAGAGAGTCCCAAGCCTCGTCCTGATCCTCATCTGCTCCCTCCTGGCTGAGTCCAGAGCAGCCCATCAAGGCTGTTCCCTCAGGCCATCTCACCATCTTCTGCTTGCTCCCACCAGGAAAGAGCTGCCATGACTGATACAGTTTTTCTTTTTTGGTGCTAGGGATTGAATGCAGGGTCTCGTGCATAGCAGACACCTGCTCTGTCTTTGAGCTGTGCCCCAGTCTTAACTATGGCCTCTCTCTCTCCCTCTCTCTCTCTCTCTCTCTGTGTGTGTGTGTGTGTCTCTTTTTATTTATTTATTTATTTATTTATTTATTTATTTATTTATTTATTTATTTATTTATTTATTTTTATTTTTTATTTTTTTGGTTTTTCGAGACAGGGTTTCTCTGTGTAGCTTTGCGCCTTTTCCTGGAACTCACTTGGTAGCCCAGGCTGGCCTCGAACTCACAGAGATCTGCCTGGCTCTGCCTCCCGAGTGCTGGGATTAAAGGCGTGCGCCACCACCGCCCGGCTTATTTTTAAAATCTTATTTAGAGGACCAATGCAGATATTCAGTACAAAATACACTGCTGTACACAAACTTTTAAGTCTTCTAATAATTACAGATTTACAGGACATCTCAGTGCAGGGGAGAGAAGTCTAGCGGATTGGATCAGTCATTCCTGTTTCCTTCCAGTAATTACATTTATGTGTCATTCAATATCAAAACCAAGGAAGCTGACGTTGGCACTTGTATGTGTTTAGTTCTCTGCCTTTTTAATCACATGTATAGATTTTTCAATATGTCCGGTCCCAAGGAGTGGCATGAACAGGCTGTGGGGATGGATGAGTGTTTGCCACGCAAGTGTAAGGATGGGAGATTGGATCTCCAGAATCCCGTAAGTGATGGGTGGATTTGTCAGCCCAGCTGTAAGTCCTGCTTCAGGAAGTAGAGAGAGTGGAATCCCCAGAGCAAGCTAGCTATCACGACTGGCTGTACTGGCAAGCTCTGGGTTGGCCTGAGAGACGCTGTCTCACAGGATAAGGTGGAAGAGTGACTGAGGAATCCTGCCGTCAACTTCAGGATTCCACATGTACACTCACCCATGTGCCCATACATCCACATGCGCACACACACACACACACACACACACACACACACACACACACACTTGAAAAATGGATGGAGGTGGGGGAAGCAGCCTGGTCTTTAAAATCAGTGGTGTAGAGGCTGAGAAACCCTGAAAGAATTTTAGAAGAGCAGCTGGTGAGGTGTCTGGAAGCCACTAGATTCTCAAAGGGGCCGAGATGAAAGGGGCCAAGAAGGCCCATGTGCCAGGCAGAGGAATCGGTACTTTGTCTTGTAGCCAGAGAGGTTTGCCATGAGACAGAGCTTAAAAAGCCCAGGGGTGGTATGGTATGGTACCACAAGCCTTTAACTTAGGAGGCAGAGGCAGGTGGATCTCTGTGAGTTTAAGGCTAGCCTGGTCTACATAGTGAGATCTTGCCTCAAAAACAAATTCTGGGCTACGTTTTCCTCCTGGGACATCACTGAAGTTATTAGTTCTGTCCATTCCCTTCTTTAATCATTCCGGAACTCTCTGTTTATTTTCTCCTGTTAAATAAACAGGAGCGGGGCTGGGGCTCAGTTGGTAGAGACCTTGCCTAGCATGCACATTACAACAGTGCTGCATAAATCCAGACCTGGTGGTTCACACCTGTAACCAGCACTAGACATGTAGAGGCTAGAGGATCAGGAGTTCAAGGCCATCCTCAGTTACACAGGGAGTTTGAGACCTTGTCTAAAACAAAAACAAAAACAAATACAAACAAACAAAAACTGCTTTGCAGGACTGAAAAACAAGTATGAAGTTACAGCAGCGTGACCTAAACGGGTAGAAACTGGGTCACTCCGCTAGTTGGGTCTGCGGTAGATGAGGCAGGAAGCTGGCTGGAGGCTGCTGGTCTCTACGAACAGGAGGAAGACGGGAGGGGTCCTAGGCCCAGGCTGGGGTGCTGGGAAGGGGGGTGCAGGAGGGTGTTGGCTGGGTGCCATCGAGCACAAGAGGGTAGGGGTGGAGGAGTGAGAAGGGTCAAGGGTGAAATCTAGGTCTCCAGGTGGAAGCCAAGGCCATCATGGGGCCCCTCCTGAAATGGGCCAGGAGTTGGGGCAGCAATATGGTCAGGGTTCGAAAGAAGGGTGGTGGTCATTGTCCCTCAGGCGGGGGACGGCAGGCTACGGTGAGCCCAGCTCCTTTTCTTCCCTAAGAACCCTCTGGCTGGTTCCCGGGAATAGGCAGTCCCTCTCCAGCTCTGGGTGGCGGCACCTCAGCAGTAGGTTCGTCAAAACAATCGGAAAAAAACTGAGCTTCAAATAAGCCACCAGTAGTTTTTTTAAATAAATATACCCCAAATGTGACATGGGTGTTACTGCAGGCTGGGTTTTCACAGCTGCCCCATTCAGGGAAATGCAGGTGCCTGAGTGTGGGTCCTCAGGGTACTAGGAAAGGACAGGGGTGTGACTTAACCACTCTGAGGATAAGAGGGGGACAGTGGTGAGGCCCCAGTCCTGACAGCAGTAGGCTTGCTTGGGACGGAGGGATCTTTCCCACCTGCCCCCGGTGTTCCCACAGGCCTACCATGGGGCCCCCGACACCCTCGGGTGCTGCAGGATGCTTAAGTGAACAAGTAACTGCATTCATGAACAAATGAATGAATGGGAGTTTTGAGGGCCCTGGAGTGTAAACGAAGAGCTGTCAAAAGGAACTCACACCCATTCATACTGCTCCCAACATGTCTTGAGTGTTCAGAGTGTGAACGCTGTAGAGACAGAACACTCTTGAATCTTCCCGAAGGCACCCGCCACAGAGGTTGGTGAGCGGTATTAAGAAGCTGCACCAACCTTGAGGTTTCTGGAACTTTCTCTGGGTCTGGATGAGGAAACCTCTTTGGTAAGACTTGGAAATGGTCCTTTACAGCTGGGTGTGGTGGCATGTATCTGTAATCCCAGCACTTAGGAGGCCAAGACAGGAAGACTGAGAGTTCCAGGCCAGCCTGGGCTACACATCCAGATCCTGTCTCAAACAATTGCGACAAATAGAAGACAGTTTACAGAAAGGACACAACCCATTTTACAAGTAACTCAGCAGCATCAATCATTTCCTGTTGTTCTTGAGTGGATGGGTAATGGGCACACATACTACATACTACAATCTACATACTACAGTCTACATACTACAATCCACCTTCCTCTTTTCTCCTCCAAATCACTCCCTTTTGTCTCTCAGGAGAGAACATCTAAACGGGACTGAGGGGTGGATGGGGTTAGGAGCACTCAGTGTCCATTCTCCACACTGGGCAGCTTGCAAGTCTTGTAACTCCAGCTCCAGGGAGTATGATGCCCCAGTCTGGCCTCAGTGAGCACTTGCACATAAGTGTGCATACTCACATGCACACACACACACACACACACACACACACAACCAAAAAGGGGGGACCTAGAAATCTAGTTATGAAATAACCTCAGATAAGTTCTTATTCATAGAAAAAGGCAAAATCACCCATTGGCTCTGCAAGTGGGTACCAAGTCTCAAGTCACATCACAAATCACCAGTCACACCTGAGGGCCTTGGCTTGTGCCTGGGACCTTTCTGAGAAGCCTCTTGGTACCTGAGGGTACCCATCTCTAGATGCACAGTCCTGGTCAGGCTCCAGGCTGGTTCTGGCATTGACTCTCCAAGAACAGTTGCTAGTGGGCTGCAGGGAGAGGGGGAGCAGGTGCCAGAAGCGAAATCAACTGTGGGTGAGCAGTGAGGGCGCTGCACTCAGCTGGCATCTCTTGGTAAAAGGACTGGCCTTGGGGAAGAGCACAGTTACTTCTGGGTGCCAGAGAGATGGCTCAGAAAGTAAAAGCAGCCACTATACAGTCCTAGTGACCTGAGCTTGATCCTGGAACCCGTGTAAAGGTGGAAAGAGAGAACTGATTCAACAAAGTTGTAATCTGACCTCCTCACGTGCATCATGGCGTTTGAGTGCCCACACACAACACACACACACACACACACACACACACACACACACACACACACACACACACACACATATTAATAAAACAAACAAAAGGAATTAGCTTCTTCTACGTGGGACAGATCCCCAGGGGTATAAAGCATACCCTGGCAGGCCAGTGGGTAAGGCAGGCCTGACTCTGAGATCTGGTGCTCAGTGCATGTGCCCTGCAGTCTGCCTGCCTCACAGCAGCTGGTATTGAGAAGCTTCCCCAGAACAGGAAAGCATCTTCACTAAAGTCATCAAAATCTTCTGGCCTGGATAAAACACTTGAAGCCTTACATCTGCATGCTCATCTGCATATATCTACATAAGAAACAACCTAGCACCTCTTTTGCATTCAGAATGATTGCTCTCCTTGCCAGAGTGTGTGCTGCGCTTTGGTGAGTAGCACTGCCAAAGAGTCACTCGAGGGAGATATTGGCTCTGGGCATATTAGTGCCCCAATGCCCCTTCAGCCTGCATTGTGGGCTCTACAGGAAGTGATCCCCTTGCACCCTCAAACCACTCCCGGAAACCTTTCCTTACTCCTCCAAGCTCAGGCTGCCAAGTAGTGTCAGGAAGGTACAGCTGTTTGCCAGGTACACACATAAAATAATTGTGGCAGATTCCAGCTTTACCTGCACTGACAGATAACCTCTGAGGTTTGAGAAGTTGCCTAGCTGGTAGCCAGTGAGGGAGTGGCAATCCAGTGATCCAACGTCCTCGTCCCTAAATGCTTTGCAGAGCAACACCAAGTAGATGCCTGGCTGCCTCACGGGGGTCACGGATGCTTGAGAGATGATGGACAAGTTAGATTACTGTGGATGCAGAGGAGGAGGGCTCAGGAGTGATGGGTAGGAAGGGTGGAAGTGTTCTCGAGGCTCCTTGGGTTCTGCTTTGTTCAGTTGTGTCCGACATGGACCCAGTGCCCTTTTGGCTTCCCCTCTAGGTATGCACAGCCTTTCCTGCAGAGTTTGGTAAGTTCAGCCACGTCAACATGCACCATGGTTACACCAACGTGGTGGGCCTGGGAGACTCGAGCACATGGAAGATCCCGTGCCTCAACCGCTACATCTACATGTTCCTTGCACCGCTTTTGATCCCCATCTTAACTCCACTGGTAGCTCTTGGTGAGTACTGGATTGGGGTGTCCTGACGACCTGCCCCAGCCCTCTTTCCTTCCTTCCTAGTTTTGTGGACCTTGCTTGTGAAGGTAGCTGGGAACCACGAGTCAAGACTGTCCGAGGCAGCCAAGCTGGGTGGAAAGAACCCCGGACCTGGTCCAGGTCTCTCCTTTACTTACTGGCTGGTGGCTGTGGGCAGGTAACTTGACCTGCCTGCCTTAGGTTCTTCACCTGCTCAAGGATGGTGTGAAAATATAAGGAGCCCACATATATACAGGAGCTTTGTAAGGGCTGGAGAGGTGGCTCAGAGGTTAAGAGGGCTTCCTGCTATTCCAGAGGACCAGACTTCAATTCCTAGCATCTGTACTGGGTTGCTCACAATCCCCTGTAACTCCAGCTTCAGGGGGAATCAATCAATACCTCCGGCTTCCATGGGTACCAGCACTTACACACACACACACACACACACACACACACACACACACACACACACACCCCACAGAATTATAACATAAAATCTCAGGGTATGTGGGGTCACTTTGTAGATGTCCTGTACAAACCACACTGCAGACCTTGACCTTAGCCAGGGTGCAAAGGCAGGATATGCTTTTCATGTTGTCTAGGTTCACTGAACACACCCAGAGCACTCCTCTACTTTAACACTCCTGGTCACCAGGGAGCCGGCTCATGATGGCTCTCCCTTACATCACCTCTTGTCCCTCTGACAGAGCATTTGAGGAAGGAAGAGCTGAGGGTGGCACTTCGGACATTGGGCTTCATGTCCCTGGGCCTTTATTCTCAGTACTGGCTGCTCCTGAATGTGTCGGGCTTCAAGAGCCCCGGTTCAGCGCTGGCTTGCATGCTGCTGGCCAGATCCCTGCTGGCCCACCCCTATCTCCATGTCAACATCTTCCAGGTAAGCTCCCAGCCCTGGACTCAGGCAGCTAAGAGGAGCATCTACAGCTGTCCGACAGCAGGCCAGACTTTAGGTAGAGAGAGGTCACCAAAGGACGCTTCCCCAATTCCTGCTCCTCCCCTGTCACTGTGGGTCATCACAGGAAGTCTGGGTTTCAATGAAGCCTTTGCCTGGTCCTGGAGAGACCCTCCTTGCTTTCTTCTCCAGTCTAAACCCTACCCATCATTCAAGGTCAAGTTTATGTATCTCCTACTGTTTCGTTCAATCAGTACATACAAACACCTTCTCCACTAGGCACCTCCCTGGGTCTAGGTTACCTGGAGGTAAACAAGTACTTCAGGTGAACTGAGACAAGTAGATGGGACATAGTGAGAGGATGGGGTAATTAGCTGCAGATGTGCCCAGTGCCAGGGGATTGTGCAGAGATCTAACAGGTCTTCACCCATAGGGGAGCAACGAGGTCTCCCTGTGGAAATGGTGCCAGCGTTGAATGCCGAACTCCTGGCTGTTCTCAAAGACCTTCTGTCTCCTGCTCTGCCCTTGCTCTGCCTCATGGCATTGCCCTGGGCCCTCCCTTTGCTCTCCTTGAGCTTGGACACACCAGTAAAAGCATGCTACCGGTGTGAGGCATGCAGGGTCACAAGAACAAGCAGTGAGTCAGGGGCATTTGAATACCAGGGTTCTGAAAAGATGCATAGACAAAGCCCTTCATTGCCCAAATGGGGAGAGGCCCAGATGTGGGAAAGACTCAGCTCACTGCAGACTGGGTTAGCCCAGTCTAGAGCTTTCTCACACTTCTAGGGTCCCACTGGCCCCTGTACGCTTGGTGAAGACAGACCCAGGGTTGTCTAAGCCCTCACAGGGTGGGACCCATATGTCTATCACAGCACATCGGATTGCCTATGTTCTCCCCGGACAAGAAGCCCCGGCGGATTCACATGATGAGCCTGGGGGTGCTGAACCTGCCACGGCAGCCACTGCTGGACTGGGCATTTGGCCACTCGCTCATCAGCTGCCATGTGGAGCATCACCTCTTCCCGTGGCTCTCTGACCACATGTGCCTGAAGGTAGCCAAAGGCTGGGAAGAGGGCTGGGAGGAAGGGCCTGTCCGAGGGTGGAAGGTGGGGAACCTCCGGGTACATCTCAACTCTGGGTCCCCTCACTGGCCTCTTCAAAGGTCACCCAGGACGGGCAGCCTGGAGTACAAGTAATAACATGGGTTTTATATTGGAGTCACCTGGGTTTCCTAGTAGCAATATGACTCTGGGCAAGTTCACCGAGCCTCAGTTTCCTTGTCTGTAAAATGGGAGGGGACAGGGTTCATCTTGATGATTTTGAGGATGAAATTGATCTAAATATTTGACCCAAAGAAGATGCTTAGCAGAGGGAGCTGAGGAGGGTGGGCATGTAGTTGAGAGTCTTGTGGGGAGTGAGGGTGAGAGGCCATTCCTCCCTCTAGGGTAGGGTAGAAGGATTCAAAAGCTCTCCAATACTTCAGCCCCTCACTTCCCCAGCAGAGAATGGCTAGGGTTCGACAAGGGAGGGCTCAATGGTGGGCAGCCTGCTGCAGGCCTGAGACCCAGGGCTCTCTCCTTCTGTGACTCTTTCTCAGGTGAAGCCCTTGGTATCCAAGTTTCTTCATGACAAGCAGCTGCCCTATAATGAGGACTCCTACCTGGCTCGCTTCCAGCTGTTCCTCAGTCACTATGAGGAGTTCATGGTGCATGCCCCGTCCATCACCGAGCTGGTGGGGCTGCAGTGAAGGCTGGCTCCCCGCCCTGGCCCAGTCCTGGCCCTCCTGCACTGCTGGCCCCGGTGGCCCCGGTGGATCTGGAACATGGTGCTCTCGGGCAGACGGTGAAGCAGAGCAGATTGTGCCTGATGTCCCGGGGGTCTCCTGCTCTGGGGCCTCTCGGGGAGTTGAGTGGGGGTGGGGTGCAGGGAGAAGGACTGAAAGCAATACAGAGGCTGCACTTCCTGATCCACCTCGGCCTCGGCTGACTCCATCTCAGGATCCCTTTCTCTGCTGCATCTGAGCCAGGGTAGGGCTAAGGGGGCTGGTGACGGGTGAGGTGGGATCCTATGCTCCGGTGGAGGGGGTTCAAAGAGAAGGGCCAGCCTCCTCAGCTCAGACCTCCCTGGTTGCCTAAGAGCCATATACTTCCCAAGCTGCTGCTTCTTCCCGTACCTTCTGAGGTTCTAGTCCCCCACGGCCAACAGGGTGAGGTCATTTTTTGACATGCCCCCCCTAGCTCTTCAACCAAAGGAGCCTGTGCCAGACCACGCTCAGCAGCCCCAGGACCCACAGTGTCAGTGAGATAAAAGTGAGTGTATTTCCAGGGAGGTGCTCCAGAGGGGAACAAATGCCTCAGGCATGAAATTGGAGAAAGCACCCCTCAGTTTTGAGCATGACCTTGGCTAGCTCTAGACAAGTCTGCCTTGTTCTGTGTTTAGAAGGATCCAACCTGGGTGAATTACTGGGAGGCGACTGAGGATGGAGACAGTGAACTGGAGCTGGGCCAGGAGGACCAGGAGGGATGGACAAAGCGGGGTGGGTGGGGTGAGATAGGAGAGTTGAGGACAAGGGCTAGGCTTGGCTGTGGGAGGGCCGTTTGCAACTTGGGTGGGAGCCAATGTTGCCAAACCTAGGAGGAAGCCACGCTGGGGACAATACCAAGATCCAGCCCAACAGGCAACTGAGATGGAGCTGCCTCAGCCAGAGGATGGAGCAGAGGGTTCCCGGAAGTACCCAGTGGAGACGGAAGGAGGGACTGCAAGGTTGACCGGCACCAGGAGGCCAGGGCAGTTGGTTCATAGCCTGGCTTCTCACCTCAGCCCTCCGGACATTTGGCTGATTCACACACTCAGGCTGTGCCGAGCACTGTACACACCCCTGGCTTCTACTGACTGGATGTTGGGAACCTAAATCATGACAATCAAAACTGTCTCCTGATACAGCCAAATGTCTCCTGAGTGGCAAAACTTCCTTGATTGAGAACATACAAGCCATTCTTCTGAGTGCAAACTGCTTTTTCAGTTAAATCACTGGATGGAAGGGGGGACTTCCCTGACGATGGGAGGCTGAACACTAGCAAAAGGGACCCAATAGGATGGACAGAGAGCTGGGAGGAGCAGCGTGCAGGAACCCGTCTCTGGGGTCTGGTGTGGCCTAGGCAGAGGACCTGTTGCTAGCCTGGACAGCCCTTTCCTGCTGTCTTCACCTGGCCCTCCTCTAGCGGAGACCACAGCTTCTTCCAGGACCCTTTCCTCCAGCTATGGCTCTTCCCAGCCTCTCCTTTGGGCTCCTTCTGGGCAGGGCCTGGCCTGGCAGTGGCTTCTAGCTGCTGCCGGCCCCTAGGTGCTTCTCTGCCTCTGTATCTCTGCTCAGAGGTGCTTCTTCACATGCCCTTCACTCTTCCTTTTGAGTCTGTGCCCTCTGTTCCCTGCTGGGAGGCTCCCGGACAGCAGTTTTGGCTCCAAGCCACCCTCTTGGGATGGGGTGGGCTTGGCAGCCGCCACCACCTCCTGCTTTGCTATATGTCATCGCTGGTCATTTGAAATGCATTAGCAGTTCAGAAGGGGTCTTAAGGCCCGAGAGTGTGATTCATCAAACTGCAAATTCTCCCTATGAAAAATGCGATGTCAGAAAAGGGTCCTGGCAGCATACCCAAAGCTAATGATTAAAACTATCCACATACACGACCAATGACTCATTGTTATTGATCTGGGCCTGAATGGGATACATTCCAGGGCAGCAGCTAGAGGCCCTGGGGACAGACCTGACTATACTATAGGCACAGTAGGAGCAAGTCGCTTAGTGTCCCCGAAATGTGATTATCTGTTACTCTACGGACGTGGGCTGGATACAGAACTAAGAGAAAGCATTAGGAATTCACAAAGTACTTCCAGGCTCTGCAGAATCCTGGAGTCTAATGTAGAGCAGAGTATATGGGAAGTGGCGGTACTGATGACCACAATCATAACTGATGTTTGCTTACCACAAACAGAAGGTTTCTTGTTTTGTTTTATTGTTGTTTTCTTGAGACAGGGTCTCGCTCTATAACCCTGGCTGGTCTGGACCTCACCTGATGGCTGACCTTGAACTCAGAGATCCAGCTGCCTCTACCTCAGTGGTTTTTAACTTTTCTAACGCTGTGACCCTTTAATACAGTTCCTCAGGTTGTGGTGACCACCCCCCCAATCATAAAACTATTTTCGTTGCTACTTCAAAACTGTAATTTTGCTGCTGTTATGAATTGTAATGTAAATATCTGATATGCAGGGCATCTGATATTCAAACCCCAAAGGGTCCTGACCTACAGGCTGAGAACCACTGCTCTACCTTCAAAGTGCTGGGATTAAAGGTATGCACCACCAGGCCAGGCTAGATGTCTTTATCTGTCACCTAATTTACAATCTTTACATGATTTTTTTCATGTTATAAAGGGAGAAAAAAGTTGAGATTAAACCTCTCAATATAATGACTGTTAAATTCAGACTCGGGATTTGAACTCAGTGACTCCAGAATCCATGCTATTGACTCTCATAGACCCTGCTTCTGAATGGGAAGCCCTGTAGAGATTTTGGGTGTTTGACCTGAATTTCCATCTCTTTCTTCCACAAGGCAGGATAATTGATGATTTTATCATTAAGAGCAATTCTTTAGAGACTGAGGCTGAGGCTCAGTTGGTACAGCGCTTGCCTAGCATGCAGCAGAGCCTGGAGTCAGTTCCCATCACTGCTAAGACCAGGTCTGGTGGCACATGCCAGTAATTCCCAGCACTCGGGAGGTAGAGGCAGGAGGATCAGGAGTTCAAGGTCATCCTCAGCTACATAGCAAGTCAAGGCTATCTTGGGCTCAGAGATCCTGTCTAAAAAAAAAAATGGGGCTGGAGAGATGGCTCAGCAGTTAAGAGCACTGGCTGATCTTCCAGCAGTCCTGAGTTCAATTCCCAGCAACCACATGGTGGCTCACAACCGTCTATAGTGGGATCTGATACCTTCTTCTGGCATAAAGGTGTGTACATGCAAGTAGAGCACTCATATACACAAATAAATAAAAGGAAAAACCAGAAAGGTAAATCACTTACGAATACCCACTGGATGCTAGGTACCATGTAATGCTCTGGGAATCCCTTATGAGTACCCACTGGATGCTGGGCACCATGTGATGCTCTGGGAATCCCTTATGAGTACCCACTGGATGCTGGGCACCATGTGATGCTCTGGGAATCCCTTATGAGTACCCACTGGATGCTGGGCACCATGTGATGCTCTGGGAATCCCTTATGAGTACCCACTGGATGCTGGGCACCATGTGATGCTCTGGGAATCCCTTATGAGTACCCACTGGATGCTAGGTACCATGTGATGCTCTGGGAATCCCTTATGAGTACCCACTGGATGCTGGGTACCATGTGATGCTCTGGGAATCCCTTATGAGTACCCACTGGATGCTGGGCACCATGTGATGCTCTGGGAATCCCTTATGAGTACCCACTGGATGCTGGGCACCATGTGATGCTCTGGGAATCCCTTATGAGTACCCACTGGATGCTGGGCACCATGTGATACTCTGGAAATGAGTGAACGAGACTATCCCTGCACCCCACCATTTTCATGAAACCTACAGTTTTTTCACAATTTTTTTGTAAAAGGCCAGATACATATTTTGGGTGTTGTGGACAATATGATCCCGGTCACAACTCAACTGTGCCATTAAAGTGTTAAAAATAGCCATATGAACATGCCCCCAGGGCTCAGGGACCATTGTGGAAGAGGGGGCAGAAAGACTGTAAGTGACAGAGGTCGGGGAAGATCAGAGCAAAACAGTGTTTTCTGGACATGACAGGACCACAGCACTCATGAACTCAGAGCAGCCAGTGGTTGCCAAGACACAAGACCAAGCCAGTGAGAAAATTCTAGCATAGAGGGGCGTCTTAGTTAGGGTTTCTATTGCAGTGAAGAGACACTATGACCACAGCAACTTATATAAAGGAAAACATCTAATTGGGGCTGGCTTACAGTTCAGAGGTTTAGTCTGATATCATCATGGCGAGAAGCATGGCGGCCCACAGGCAGACATGGTGCTGGAGAGGGACTGAGAGTTCTTCATCTGGATCCTTGGCAGCAGAAAGGAAGAGTGACTCTTGGCCTGGCTTGAGCATCTAAAACTTCAAACCCCGCCCCCAGTGACAAGGCCACACCTCTCCCACAAGGCCACACCTCCTAATAGAGCTACTCCCCCCCCCCCAGTCTTTTTCATTCAAACCACCACCCGAGGGGAGAAGGGCTCAGAAGCCCCTACTGCTAACTGAGGTTCTCCTGACAGTTGACGTTTTTTCTGGGGAAAGGTGAGTCAGTTTTCTTTAAGGGTGTAGCCCCTGGTAGGTCCACCATGCTATAAGTACATGGGCAACAGAAACTGGATTCAGCAGATTAAAAAAAAAGAGGACATGAAGTTGGGGTGAAGGGGTGGATCTAGGAGGGATTAGGGGGAGAAAAAGGGGAATGTGATCAAAATATAGTGTATAAAATTCTCAAAGAATTAACAAAAATATATTTTTAAAAAGAAATGAACAAGTGAAATATTAAATATGCTACCATTTAAGATGGTTCAGTGGTTAAGAACACTTGCTGTACTTGCAGAGGATCAGATTCCTCGCACCCATGTCAGATGGCTCACAGCTGCCTGGTACCTCTGCTCTGGTGGTTCTGAAGCCCTACATATAAATTGTTTATTATTTTATTTGTTTATTTATTTTTTTGTGGGTCACACAAAATAGGCTTCGGGGCAGCATTCGGCTTGCCTGCTGGTCTTGTGGGACAGGCTTAAAACACAATGACATATTAGAGACTAATATTTACATCTCAATAAGAGAGTGGGAGAGTGACTTGTAGGGCAGAGGACTCCTGGGTTACTCACTGTGTTCTGGCTCTCAATCTGGTGTCAGTCACATTATTACACCTTATGGGCTCATAACCCATCAAGCTATGATTAGAATGTGTGCACTTTTCTGTATGTTAAAATTCAATTAAAAATAATCTTGTTTGTTTTTTCCATACAGGGTTTCTCTGTGTAGCCCTAGCTCTCCTTGATCTGTAGATCAGGTTGGTCTTGAACTCAGAGATTTGCCTGCCTCTGTCTACTGAGTGCTGGGATTAAAGGCATGCACCTCCACAGCCTGGCTAAAAAAATCTTAAAATAGTGTAAAAAGTATGAAATATAAAACAGGGGAAGCTTCTGTTCTAGGTTAAGCTCCTGCACAAGGCTCCAACAGACCAGAAAAAAAAAAACAAAAAACGAAAAATGGAGTTACTCACAATGAAGTTCACCAAGCTGAAACCTAGCCATTTATCTGGCCCAAGAAATCCAGATTACAGTCAGGCCAGTCAGGCCAGTTTAAACTAGTATGATGACATTCCAACTGCTATTTACCTTTCACAAAAGAAGTAGCATGCTGTTCTACTAGAGACCAGGCATTGCTCTGTAGCTCAGGCTGGGCTTGCTGCTGAATTATGAAACAGAAAATTAAGCCAGGAGCAAGGGGTGCAGTTACAAGGTAGATCAATTGCATAAGTCTTTGGCTTCAATCTTCAACAAAAATAAATAAACAAGAGTCATGCTGTGGGGATGACAAGATAGGTTAGTCTTCCAAGAAGGGGAAAGACCTTTAGGGAAGCATTAGGCCTATCTGGTCAAAGAGGACGATGGATCTTGCCCTTATTTTAATTTTATTTTTGGCGTTGCGGTTGAAAATAGGGTCTTGTGCGCATGGAGTAGACACTCTACCACTCTTAACTCCAAATATTTGTGGGTCAGCAAGAGGGTAAAGTAACTTGCTCCCGGGCCAGTCATGAGTTGATACCCAAAAACTCACGTAGTGGAAGGAAAGAACTAATTCCTGAAAGCTGTCCTCTGACTACCATATACCATGTGAGCGCTGTGGCATGTGTACACGGCCCCCACAAATAATGTAATAAAATAGATAAGTGTAATAAAAAGTCAAAAATAGATACTTCTTATGTTTTTGCATCAACTTTCTTTTAAAATATATAATTAGGATATGCATGATTTACCTTGATTACTGAGCTTTTGGGTGTCTCCTTAAATTATGCACCTAAGGTACGGTCTTACCCTGATCCCTGTACTGCTGGACAGGCAGGGGCTGAAGGTCGGGATCAGTGTTCTCAGTGCCAGACCAGAGTCTCTTTGCGCATTTTCTCCCTTATAATGAGAAGAAAGTAAAGAGAAACAAGCTCTTGAGAATTTAATAATTTCCCGGGTCTGACACGAACAGTTATCTCTTTGGGGCTACACCAGTTCCACACCCAGGCTTAAAAAGAGGCAGCCAGAGCCGGGATACCAGAGACTTCCGGACGGGCTCCTGATTGGCTGGGACAAAAATCACTCAAGAAGGAAGACACCCTATCAAAAGGCAACGGCAACAGCATCGCGTCATCAGCGAGCGACAAGTTTTACGTAAAGTAAGCTCCTTTCTAATTGGCTGCTTTCTCCAAGAGCACCTGAAATGGCGTTGGGGATTCGTGTTCTTCAAATCTTAGACTTCCGGTATCTGTAACGACAAGGAAGACTGGGAAGAAATTTGTTAAGTGTTTCAAGTTCGGTCGCTCTGGGGGCCGGGCTTCGGAAGCTGGGGGCGTGGTTCTCTTTTGGGGGCGGAACTCTTCCGGAGACCGGAGTGGAGTCTCGAAGTTAAGCTTTCCTACCGAGCGGGAGGCGAGGTTTGGGGCGGGGCCACAGTGATGGGCGGGCCCAGAGGACCGCCCCCGGCGGGCTGCAGACCTGCGCTCAGCACCTAGGAGTCACTCACTGCGAGCCTTTCCTCCCGCTGGTGTCTGTTCTCAGCCATGGCTCTGCGCTGCTGGCGCCGGTGGCACTGGTCCGCGTGGCCTAGGGTCCGGCCGCCTCCCTCCAGGAGCACCCCGAGTAGGAGCAGGGCTCTTGGGGCTGCACCAGGGCGAGGGGAGGCTTGTGATCTAGAGCAGGGGTCCGAGCGGAGCTGAGGCAGGACTGGGCGAGGGGCGAAGCTCTTCAGGAGCTGTCTCTGGAGGTGTCTGCTCTTGCGGGAGAGATGGGAGAGGGTCTGTGCGATGAGGTGTGAGGCGTCCTGGGTAAGACACTGGTCAGTAAAGGCGAAAAGGCAAAACTATGAGGTCCGCGTGTGTGAGACGAGGTGAATTGGGGGTGACAGGGAGGTGAGGATGTGAACGATAGAGTTCTGTGGGAAAAGAAAGGATAGGAAAAAAGTAAGATAGAGATGTGATGGGGATATAAAGACGTGGAATCATACAGGGAGCCCCACAAGAAAAATGAAGTGCTGTGCAGGACAGATTCAGGGGCCAAGGGGGTCTGGTGTAGGCTACCGTTATTGGCGTAGCCATGTTCATAGGTGAGGCATGGGGTTCTGGATAAAGTCAGCCTCTGGCATTCAGATGGAATGATGAAGCTTTGAGGAACAGAAGGAAGACGCAGGTGAGGGTGAAGGGCAGGCTGCAACTGGACAGAGTTGGTTGGGGTGGTTAGAGAGTGTTGACTTAACCTTGCCATCCCCTCCTCTGCCCAGCCCCAGGCTTCTGCCAGCAGCTCTCCACACGGGAAACGACCCCTCAGATCTGTGTGGTTGGCAGTGGCCCAGCGGGCTTCTACACAACTCAACACTTGCTAAAGGTAAGTCCTCTCTCCAGGCTCCTTTCTCGCCTTTCATTTCTTGCCCCGATTCTGTGGGTGGGCTCCAGCCCTTTGGTTTGCTTGGTAAGGAAGGGGCTTCCAGCTCACCTAAGCTGTGTCCTTTCTACCTGATTCCACACCTATATCTGAGGTTCCCACCTTAGGTCCTCAGCTGTGAGAGAAATGTGTTTGTCCCGTGATTGGTGGTCAGTGACAGATGGGCAGCACTGACTGCTTCACCAAGAAGGGAAGTTTTTTTTTTCAGTCTTGTGGGATGGCTTTATCCCTCCTCCCCTTTATCTTCTTTTACATTTCTCCATCTCCAGTGTTCTACATGTCAAGGCTATCTGCTCTTAAGCTTTGCTGCCCTCACCACAGTCCCAGCCTTCCACATGCCCATTTTCTCCCACTAAAGGCCAAGGTCTCAAAGCTTTCAGTATTAGTCTTGTCAGACAGGTCCAAGGCTACCAGATGTACTTGAAACTCTATCTCAGACCTTAAGGCAAAAGAGGAAGGGGTGGTGGTGCTGGAGAGGAGGATCCATGGTTAAGAGTTGTTTGCTGTCTCACAGAGGATGAGAATTGGGTTCCCAGCACCCACATAGTAGGTCACAACTCCAGCTCCAGGAGATCTGATGTCTGCTTCCGGCTTCTGCTTGCACCTTTATTCATGTGCACGCACACACATGCACACACACACACACACACACACACACAACTAAAAATAATAAAATAAGTATTTTTTTAAGTAAGGGATACTAGGATTGACTGAGATGAGACAGTGTCTGAACTTTAGAGAGGCTTGTAATATCTACAGGACAGGAGACAGGACAATTATATTGATAATACATGCAGATACTTGAAAGGTAGTGTGACCCACTGGCCTGGTTTACCCAGGGTTGACACTAGGAAGGTCTCATGGAGATACTCTGCTGAGAAGTGACCTGTGCCTGACTCTGCAGCTACTTACAGACTCACACAGGGCATTGTGACCAGAAGCTGCTCCTTAGAAATGCCCACGTGAGATGCACTGAAGACCACATGTGGGCTTTGGCAAGCTCCCTGGCCCTGATGTGAGGAGTCAGCCTGGAATGCAAGGCCACTGATGAAGGACAGCCTGGCCTCTGGGATGGAGACTCATGGGCTTTCAGGGCTGGGGTGGCAGGGGTGGACAGATGAGTGGTGTGGTTGGTATCCAGGAGGGTTCCTTGTGAGAGGCACTGACTGTTAGCTGAGGGTGAGAGGATAGCCTGGAAGGCGGGGTTCTTGGTGTCTTCTCAGTGGGCCAGATCTTGACCTACAGGCGTGGATGTAGTTTCTTGTGCTCCTGGACCTGGCATTCTAGCTGGAGGTGGCTGGTTTGCAAGGTATTTTAGAGCTTAAACTAGGTGAACCCTAACCCAGTCTAGAGGGAGATGTGTCTAAACTGCATTTTGTGGAGGATGTGAGGCTGGAAGAGCAGGAGTGCCTCAGGTGTGGGGAATGATGTGGACAAAGGCCAGAGGAAGGAGAATGGCCCTTTGGCATCATTCCAGAGCCTGTTCCAGAAGGTCAGTGAGTACCTGAGGGGTGAAGAGGTGAGAGCTAGGGCTAAGGAGGCAACTGGAGCCCAGATCACAAGGTGCCTAGAAACCGTGGGCCACACTCTAGACTAGAGTGGCTTTCTTTGTGCACTCTCCATATTCCCTGCTGGAGAACTCTTATTTAAGTGAGCTTTTCTGGGCCCAGCTCAGATTTAATCAAACTCCATGACTGGGACCCTCAGAATCAGCAGTTTTAAGCAAACTCCCTGGGGGATTCTGGCATTCACAGACATAGGAAACTGGCGTCACTCAAGCATCTAAGGCGGAGGATCTGAGTTTGGTTCCCAGAACCCACATCAGGTGGCTCACAACCTCCTGTAACTCCAGGGGCTCCGAACCCATCTTCTGCCTCTTCAGGCACCAGTACTTATGTGCTTATACCGCCCCCCCCCCACAATTTTAAAAAATATGTTTATGAAAGGAAAAACAAGGAACCCTCCATTGGAGGTTGAACACAGGGCCTTGTGAATGATAAACAGCATTCTACCAGTTTGCTGCACCCTCAGCCCAGTTTTCATTTGGAATATTCTCTCTGAAGGGTAGACTTAAGCAGGGCTATTTGCCCAGAGAGGAAGAGAGTGGGGGTCAGGATAGGGAACTAATGGGTCAAGGTGAAAAGGGAGGTCGCAGGCTCGGACTGGAGCTCCAGGGCCTGAGAGAGACGGGGACGCAGTGTAGAGGGCAAAGGGTAGAGGACAAAGGGTGGGATGAGATGTGTGGAGTGCGACGTCTGGATCTCAGGTTCTGACGTCTCAGGATGAGGTCGAGAGATAGGGTGAAAAGATGGGAGAAGAGATCGAGAGGCCATGACAGATCTGCAAGATTTGAGGTCACAGGAGGAAGGAGGTAAGATGTTCCTAGGACATCCTGAGTGTGTGTCCAGGAGGAACAGAGGACACCAGACCAAAGTGCTCCAGAACCTGTCCTTTTTAGGAAAAGGGCCAGAGAAGCAGCAGTTGGCCCGAGGAAGATGGGTCTGTGTGTGAGAGTAGGGGTGGAGGTAGGCTGGAGGAGAACCTTGTGCCTGGAAGGAGGACTCCCTTTGTAGCAGGATGGAGTGGAAGATGGAGACAGTGAGGTCAGGTTGTGTTAGGGGTGCCTGGCAGGCTAAGCAGTTTGAACTTTGCCCTATGGCAGTGAGAGAAGCATGGGGAGGTTTTGGAACAAGAAATGATGTGCTCCACCGGCAGTCACAGTTGTGATGATCCTGGGTGAGTCCATTGTGTCCTCCCACTGCGGGAGCCCAGGGCTGAGAGCTTGGGTCTGACTCACTCAGCCTTGAGTGTGACCCAGAGGGACAGGACATTCTATCGCACAGAAATGTGCGGAAGCTTTCCCTGTGACAGCCAGTTAGCATTGGAGCTGGGCCTGGCTCTGGCTGCTGACTTCATGGCCTGAGCTCTTTGTGGGTTCAGTTTCCATGGAGTTGGAGAGAGGTGGTTTGGGAGGCCACCCCTGAGATGGCCAAGGATAAAAGGCAGATGGGCTGGAAGGCTGGACTTAGGGCTGATGGGGGAATAGGTGGAAGCAGGATTTGGGCAAAGGCAGTAGGTGGGGGGGGGGGGTAGGGGATTAGGCAGGAACTCACTGCCTTGAGTCCTTTTGAACTGGGTGGGATAGGGCAGGGCTCAGGGCATGCTCCCCTGATTCCCCAAATCTTTCACTGTCCTACCTTCCCCAGGCTTCCCAGTTCACAGAGGAGGAGACCAGGGTGTTCTGGGACCTACCAGGCCCATGCTGTTGGTAGCAGCAAAGCCAGACCAAGCTTGCCTGGCCGATTGCAGTCTCATACCCTCCCTACACCCTGCAAAGTGCCCTGGGAGGACAGACAACTTGGGGTAGCCGGAAGCTGGGAGTGGGCCCACTGCCACTCCCTCTGTCCACACGTGTCCCAGCTGGGTCCTCACTCCCTCTCTTGCGGAGGGAGCATCACGTTGGAGATTTAGAGCTAAGGCAGGTTCTCAAAGATGGGTTCTCAGGTCACGTGGCCAGCATGTCTAGAAGGTGAAGGTATATATCTGACCTGAGGATTAAGTCCTGATACTCACTTCCAGCTTCTCACATTCTCCGTTGGAAGTCCTTGAATCTGACCTCAGCTTGTCTGGCTGCGTATGTTCTCCTTGTCTGGGCGGACCGAGAGCCAGAGCCTTCTCTCTGCTCCTGGATGGTGGGGCCAGTCTCCTTGGCCGTTTGAGCTGAGCTTTGTTGCTCTGTCTGGGGAAGGGGAAGGGAGGCCCCGTGGGGGCCCAGCTTCCCTCTTGAACCCACCAGCTGTGCTTCCCCCCAGCACCATACCCGGGCCCATGTAGACATCTACGAGAAGCAGCTCGTGCCCTTTGGCCTCGTGCGCTTTGGTGTGGCACCTGACCACCCGGAAGTAAAGGTGGGTGTCTTTCGGTGTGGAGGTGGTGTTGGAGACCGTAAAAATGAGGAGGATAGAGAGGCTCCCTGGTGTGGTAGGAGGACCTTTGACTCTCTGTGTGATGGGACCCGGGCTCCATCCTGGGGATCATGGGGTGAGGGTGGGACGGACATGCTCCCAGGAGCTGCTCTATCTTCTGATGTTCCCCTCCTCCTGCTGCCTGGCAGAATGTCATCAACACGTTCACACAGACAGCCCGCTCAGATCGCTGTGCTTTCCGGGGCAATGTGGTGGTGGGCAAGGACGTGTCTGTGCCAGAGCTTCAGGAAGCCTACCATGCCGTGGTGCTGGTGAGTGCCCATGTGGCAGGGTGTGGATGTGAGAGGAGGGGCTGATGAGAGACAGGAGGCTGGTGCTGAGGCCTTGGCCCTGGGTGGGCACTGCATCTTTCCTCAGAGTTATGGAGCAGAGGACCACCAAACCCTGGAAATTCCTGGCGAGGAGCTGCCTGGGGTGGTCTCAGCCCGGGCCTTTGTGGGCTGGTACAATGGGCTTCCTGAGAACCGGGAGGTGAGTTGGGGGAGCATCCTTGCTGCTTCTGGCTGGAGTCAGGAGCATCCCTGAGGTGTTAGAGTCTGAGGTGAAGGCAGTGAGGAGCAAGCTGAGGAGATGTGAGACATCCATGACTGAGGCAGGTCAGCTGAGGAGACCTGTGGGGGTGGGGGAGAGGGAAGTGGGGTAGAGTGGACTGTCTAAGGGTAGGGCAGCCTGAGGGCACAGCCGGGCCTGACCTAAGGTGTCTGAAGATGAGATTAGCCTGACTGGAGCTGGGGGTGGGGATGCCCTATCAAGACCTTTCTCCTCCAGCTGGCGCCGGATCTGAGCTGTGACACAGCTGTGATTCTGGGACAGGGGAATGTGGCTCTGGATGTGGCCCGGATCCTGCTGACCCCACCTGAGCACCTGGAGGTGAGGGGCAGTCAGAGGCTGGAGGTGGGAGCACACTGAGCAACGGATGCTCCTGCCTGTGGGGTTCAGGTCTCATCCCTCCAAACAGCCCAGTGCCTGTTTCCTCCAGGAGCCCAGGCAGACTCCTGTGCCACTGGACATTTACATACACATTCTCCCTGTTTGGAACATCGGGACTGACCTGCTAGTTAAGAATTGACATTCCTCCTTCTTTTCATCCTTGGCTCAACTATTCCTTCTGCCAAGAGGTCTTCCAGGCTGTCTTAGTAGGTGCTTTTTCTGTAATATGGTCTCAGCTCCTAGTGGCCTTTACATCCCCAACCTTGCTTCACTACTGCAAGTTTACAGTCTGGGATGAGATTTGATTATCTGTTTCTCCACAAAACAAGAACTCTGTGGGGTTCTGAACTAGCCTGTTTGGCTCACATAAACTGCTCTTGCCCCCTTAAGCCCCTTGTCCTGTTCTGGACATGTGATGGATTGTGAGTGAATGTCAGAATCAGCTGGAATCCTGTTACTTAGGAGCCTTTTGGAGAGTTGGCGTCAATGCTCTATGTGGCCACCAGGGGGGAGTAGCGGTATAGTTTTTGGGCTGTTGGCTTTCTCTGTGTTGGAGTAGACACAAGACCAACTGACCTGGCAAGTCCCCTTCCCCAAGTCAAGACCTCCCAACCCCTTTATTTTGAGTCAAGGTCTCCTTATTATAGCCTTGGCTGGCCTGGAACTCACTGTGTGGATCAGGCTGGCCTGGAGCTCGCAGCGATCCTCCTGCCTCTGTCTCATGTTGCACCGTGCTTGGCCCTAAGAGCCTCCTTTTGTACCAGAAAACAGACATCACCGAGGCGGCTTTGGGAGTCTTGAGGCAGAGTCGGGTGAAGACTGTGTGGATAGTGGGCCGGCGTGGACCCCTGCAAGTGGCCTTCACCATTAAGGTACTGGGTCCAGAGTGGGAGGAACCGGAGTCCCAATAAGAGGCTTCCACTTTTGTGTATGTTGGGGTTGCCCCAGAGCCCTGGGAGTAGCTGCTTCCCTGGACGGAACGGGGGTGGGGGGTGGGCAGGGCCCCAGGGCTGTTGGTCTTTCCCCACACTGCTGATAGTCTCTCCTACCAGGGCTGCTGAACTCTGGTGGGTTCAGGACCTGACCTCCTCCCTTACCTCCCCCACCCCCACCCCCAAGGAGCTTCGAGAGATGATTCAGTTACCAGGAACCCGGCCCATTTTGGATCCTTCAGATTTCTTGGGCCTCCAGGACAGAATTAAGGGTGAGGGGCCAAGTCCAGCCCTCCCCCCATCCCACCCCACCCCCACCCCAGCTCATTGGCTTGGGGGAAGGTGACCAGCAGGGACAGCCCTGAAATGTTCCATGTTGCTCACAGATGTCCCCCGTCCAAGGAAGCGGCTGACAGAGCTGCTGCTTCGGACAGCCACAGAGAAGCCAGGGGTGGAAGAGGCTGCCCGCCAAGCACTGGCTTCCCGGGCCTGGGGCCTCCGCTTTTTCCGAAGTCCCCAGCAGGTGCTACCCACGCCAGATGGCCAACAGGTAGCAGGCATCCGCCTGGCAGTTACCAGACTGGAGGTGAGTCTCCCGTGACCCAAACTTCCCCTTCTTGAGGCTTCCCCCATCCCAACCTGGTGTTACCCACGTTCTCCCCAATAGGATGTTGGTGAGTGCACCCGTGCAGTGCCCACGGGAGATGTGGAGGACCTCCCTTGTGGGCTGGTGCTGAGCAGCGTTGGGTATAAGAGTCGCCCCATTGACCCCAGTGTGCCCTTTGACCCCAAGCTTGGAGTCATTCCCAACATAGAAGGCCGGGTTGTGAATGTACCAGGTGAGAGGATATGAGAAGGTGGGCATCTAATTATGATGGGGCTGAAAGGCTGGTGTCCCAAGACCACTCATTCTACAGTGATGTAATGTGAGTCAGCTCCAGACAGGCCAGTCCTAGAGCATAGCCCGCCCTCCTCCTGCCCCCTGGGGCACGTTCTCAGGCAAGCTGGGACGTCACTCAGTAAAGCTTCCTGAGGCCTGCCCTGGACCAGCGCTGACACTGGTCGGAGGCAGCCCCTGTCCTGGGGGGCTTCATCTTCTTACCCAGGTGCCCATCTTGTGCATTCATTCAGTAAGTGTTCCGAAGGGCCTGCCGAACTGTGGTAAGCAAGTCTCATCCGCAAGGAGACTGAGGAAAGGAGGATGGCATGGGAGAACAAGCCAAGAAGCCCTCCCGGGCCAGGCATAATGGTGCACACTTTTAATCCCAGAGCTCAAGAGGCAGAGGCAGGCAGAGCTTTGTGAGTTCAAGGCCAGCCTGGTCTACACAGAGAAACCCTGTCTCAAAAAAACCAAACCAAACCAAACCAAAAAACAAAACAAAACAACTCCCCCCTCCAACACTATCATGGTGAACCAGTAGCTATAGTGGACCCAGCCTGTAGGATCTACTGGGAGACATGGGGATGTTTACGTGTGTGTGTGTGTGTGTGTGTGTGTGTGTGTGTGTGTGTGTGTGTGTGTGTATTGCGATGCAGAATTGTCAGAAGTCTCTGTTGCCCTTCTCAGGCCTCTACTGCAGTGGCTGGGTGAAGCGAGGACCCACAGGTGTTATCACCACCACCATGACGGACAGCTTCCTCACCAGCCAGGTGCTGCTGCAGGACCTGGAGGCAGGGCTGCTGCCCGCTGGCCCCAGACCTGGCTATACAGCCATTCAAGCCCTGCTCAGCAATCGAGGTCTGGGAGTGGGGAGGGCGAGGGCGGCCTATCTTTGGAACTTTACCCTTTGGGAAGAGGGTCCCTTAGAGGAGATGATGGCATTAATGTGTCTTCCTATCTGCCTTAGGGGTCCGGCCAGTCTCTTTCTCTGACTGGGAGAAGCTGGATGCCGAGGAGGTATCTCGAGGCCAGGGCGCTGGGAAACCGAGGGAGAAACTGGTGGATCCCCGGGAGATGCTACAGCTGCTGGGGCACTGAACCTGGACCCTAGCCCCGACCGTGAAGAAGAGAGTCTGTGCAAGGACGCGGGGCCTGAGGCCGTCTGAGCTGGAGTCTTCTCCCAGATTCTTCGCCCAGATACAGTGCTGACTACCCCGGCTTCAGGCTGAGCTCCAGCCTTTCCAGGGGCCTCTGATCTCTGTCTTCTGCAAGTTGACCTTGCCATTGTGGCTCTAGGCCAAGGAGGGAACCTTCGGTTAGGGATGGGTGGAGGGACAGGCTGACTCTGCCCACTCCTACTTCCTTCCTAATGAACTTTGGAGGGCCCCTAGAATGGGAACACAGTGGAAATAAAACAGCTGTACCTAAGAGCCGTGGTTGATGGGCTACTTTATTTTGGGGGGTGGGGTGGGGTGGGGTCACTTTCTGGCCTGTTTGTCTGTGGCTGCCAGATGGAACTAAGGAGACAGAACCTTGCTCCAGAGCCTCTTGGGGACCAGGGGGCTTGGTGGTCAGGCCTGGCATGCACTTACCCTGCCTTTCCTGTCTATTCTTTGCTTCTGTGGCCTCTGGGTCTTCAGTTCACACTTCAGTCACTGGTGACAAATCCCTTACTTGTCTGCCCTGCTGGCCTCGCTGCCTGGTACTTCCAGGACAGAAACAGAGACAAACGAAGAGAAAAGGAGGGAGTGAGAACACAGGGCAGCAGCTTGTCCCCAATATGCCCCGGTCTCGCCCGGTTGCTGGCAGGCTTGGCCGGGCCCTCCAATCTCCACATGGTCTGTGCCTTTCCATTTCCAAGCTTCCAGATAAATCCACAAGCCTTTTCAAAGACTACTCCAGCCTACGGCAGTTTATATCTCTTATGGCAGCAAGATCTGGCCTTACTTTATAAACTGAAGGAGCCTCAAAATTAACTGGCCCAAGGTCACACAGCTAGAGAACTAAGGGCTCGAACCCAGGGCTCCTGGCAAGGTGGTGTTTTTCTCCGAAGCTGCCCTTGCCTCTGAGTATCGGGTCTGGGGACAGGGTCCCTGAGCAGGAGAGAGGAGAGGGGGGCAGCTAGGAGCACAGGCGGGCAGGGAGGGGCCTAGAAGGGCCAGGGGGGCACCGGTGGCCGGCTGGGGCGGGCCAGGGCGGGGCGGAGGCGACCGGCGGCGAGCTCCATCACAGTCGGCTGGTGAGCCCCAAGAGCCGGAGGCGCGCCTTTGCGCAGCCCGGGACACAGCCCCGCCACGGGGCGCGCGGGCCGGGCGCGGGGGCGGGAGGCATTCAGGCCGCGCCATCCTCACTGGTCCCGCCGCTCCCGGCTCCGGTGCCCGCCGAACGCACAGCCAGCGTGCCAGCTCGGCGGCACGAGCATCGCACGGGAGGCGGCCCGGGCTCTGGGCGTAGGTGCAGAGCCCCTTCCCGGGTGAGTGGCGGCTGGGGGCTGGCGGCGAGCGGGGGGGAGGGGGCGCCAACTTCGCAGGCAACTTAAGCGGCTCTGGCGCCGCGCGGGCAAGGACGGTGGAGACAGACGCGGGACACCCGAGACTGTACGGCCAGTTCGGGGAGTCAGAGGCCAGGGGGACCAGGACCCTCGAGAGCCCGACCGGCGTTGTGGACTCGGTGGCAAAGGAGGCGAGGAGAGACAGTCTTGGGAGACAGACCAGCCGCGGGCGCGAGGGAAGGACGCGGGTGGAGAGCCCAAGGCGTTTGTCCCTAGGGTCGCGGAGTCTCCTTCTCTTCGTCTGTCGCGGTGGCCCGGCCAGGCTGGGCACAGTCCTCGGACGCGGGAATCTGGATTGCTGGGTCCAACTGTTGCGGGTGGAAGCCGCTGGGGGCAAGGAACCGGTCAGGGGCCAGGACCTGGGGCCGAGGTTGGGTTCGACCAGAGCGCGGGGAGCTGGAAAGGACACAGAGCTCGGAGAGCAGAAAGGGGGTTGTAGCAGTTGCTGAGCTGGTCCCTGCTGGCACCTGCTGCGCGCATCTGCTATCCACCGACCCCCTCATTGGGGTGAGTTCTCCAAGCCCTCCGCTTCCCACTCCTCTCCTTACCCTCCCCCGGGAGCTCCTAATATTCCATCCTCTGACCTCCGAGATCAATGGATTTCTGGAGTGACAGGATTTGCCCGAACGCTGACCCCCGCGCCCTGGTTCCCCCGGGCTCTGCGGACTCCAAAAGGAAGGTGGGCAGAAAGGCCACCGGAGAGCCTGTGCCCTGGTGCACTGGGCCCTGGAAGCACCAGTTGGAGGCTGTAGTCTCCTGGGGCTTCAACAAGGATCCCCGACGGCTGGGAGGAGAAGCCTTGATCTCCGGCTGCGGAAGGCAGCGATTTGTGCTTGGCCTAGGCAGGCAGGGGGAGGCCTGCCAAGGGTCAAGGCACCTAGCAGGCTGCAAATCCCCCAAGGGCGTGTTTGGCGACCCTTCAAAAGTCCTGTTGGGCGAGAGGCAGAAATGCCCGCTGGGGACGCTGACCCCATTTGCTCACTCTGTTTCCCAGCCCTCCCTTCCCAATGGGACATCTGGTATAGCACCCCCAGTCCTGGCCCCATCAGCAACTCACCCTCCCCCTAGCTACGAGAAAATTTGCGGGGTGGGGGGTGGGGGAACGGGACCGTATTTGGAGAAGATGCATCCTACTGGCTTTTTGGAGCAGGTCCAGTTCCTGCCTCTGAGCTAGTTTCGAAACTTGTTAAGAATAAGAACCTGAAAGGGACAGGTTGGTAGGAAACTGGACGCCTGGGGATTCACTCCGGAGGGTCACCAAGACTGGGTCCTGACCCACAGGCCCGCCTGCCAGGCTAACCTGGCCATCCCCTGCCCAAGAGCTTGAGATCCCGACCTAGCTTGAGGCAGTGGGTTGGGGGCATAGGACTTGGGGTAGAGAGCTGGTGCTGGCTGGGCTTGAGGGAGAGAGAGTTCAGGGGGCAGTGGCCAGGCTGGGGGCGAGGAGTGCATGGTGCTCAATTTGGCCGCCAGGAGGCGTGGCGCGGGTCTCCGCGCCCGGAGTCACCGCCACTGCCGCCGCATCGCGAGTGTCCTTGAGCGGCGAGTGATGGTGGCCCTTCGGAGCTCGCGCCCCCTCCTCCTGCAGGGGCAGCCAGATGCCACGTTCCCTATGAATTATTTATCGCCGGCCTAAAAATACCCCGAACTTCACAGCCCCAGAGTAAGATTCCTGCGAGGGGAGGGGGCGGGGCGCCCCCGGGGGCTGAGACGAATCAGCTGGGAGGGGGCAGTTAGTATTGGACGAGGCAGCAGTCAGTGTCCCCACAAGTGTGGACAACATAGATGGGCTGTCTCTTTCTTTCCAGGTGCCTGGGGTGTTATGGGGCAAAAGTGAAGGGAGGGGACTACGGTAGAAGAGGGTCATATCAGTGAGGGTCTCCCACTGTCAGGAATCAGCAGCTTAGGTGGGTGATATTAGCTTTGGGGACCAGAGCTTCTAGGCCTTAGGAGTGAGGGAGCCGTTAGTGTCCCGGGTGTGAGTGAGTGTGTGTATGTGCTATACGTAAGCATGGCGTTGTCAAGGAGCCTGTGTGACTGAGGGGTTGGTGGAAGCAGGAGAGAAGGTCCCTAACATGTAGGGGGTAATGGAACCTGCCAAGAGGTGCCGAGTGTCCTAAAGGACTGGCCACTGCTAACCTCTCCCCTGTACTTAGGGACCAGGGGTTCAGCGAACACTGCTTTAAGACCCTTGGAGAGAGGAGTGTCATCAGGGATGTACAAAGGTCCAGTAATGGTGGGGTACCTGAGGAGAATCAGCTCGGGGCTTGACACCCTGCAGGGAAAGAGCGGAGGAACCCAAACCCTGTCTTTTCCTGGGGGTCCAGAGCCGATGAATCAAGATTAAGGGCAGAAACCTATAGAAGAGGGACTTAAGTTGGGCTCTGAAAGACAATAGAATTTTGTTAGGGAGAGGTTTCTCTGACCTGAGGAACAGCAGGAAGCAAGGCCTGGAGATGAAGACAGCACACCACAGTCTAGCAGGGGTGAGTACCCAAGTAGGAGAAGACAGTGGGTTTGAGTTAGCTTGTTGGACGTTGGGATTTCATTTGCGGGCACCAGAGAGAAGCTGTCCTGCTCGACCTCTGTCACAGGGACCAGGGGAAAGTTCTAGCAGTTAGGAGGAGGGCAGGAAGCAGATGCGGAGAGAGGCTGGGGACCAGGGACATGGAGTGGGGTGTTTCTTGTGAGCGATGCCCTGTCCCATTGCTTTGTCAGCTCAGAGACCTGCTGGATGCTGGTCTTTCAGCTCTTACGACCTGTCTTGATTTCCCTTCCTCTCTACCCTTAATCCAGGAGGATATTTTCACATTGGAGGAAAGCTGGCAAGGAACACCCCCTTCGGAGTTGGGGGGAGAACCTGGGCCCTTCCCCCAGACTCACACTGCCCTGGAAGAGATAAAATAGGAGCCACATGTGTGATTTTAAAATTCCTAGTACCAGCTGGACAGTGGTGGCACAGGCCTTTAATCCCGGCACTCTGGAGGCAGAGGCAGAGGCGGGCAGATCTCTGTGAGCTGTAGGCCAGCCTGGTCTACAGAGCAAGTTCCAGGACAGCCAAGGCTACACAGAGAAACCCTGTGTTGAAGAAAAAGTATATATAGTGCCAACATTAATAAAGGAGGAAAGAGCCAGTTATGATGGGCCATGTCTTTAATCTCAGCACTGGGGTGAAGAGGCAGGCAGAGCCCTGGTGAGTTCTAGTATCTAACAGTGAGTTCTAGGCCTGCAGCGGCTACATATTGAGACCCTGCCTAAAAATAAATAAAGAGTTAAATAAAATGGAAAGTAAAATAACTGCTTCCCAGGGTGGTGGTGGTGGTGGCGGCGGTGGCGGCAGCAGCAGCGGAGATCCTTGAGCCTACGGGGTCCCTCCCCCAGCTGGACCCTTGGCTGGACTCCTGTATAATTTATTTGACTTTTTTTTTTCCGGTTTTCCTCACCCTTTCAAACTGTCAGGGAGCCCCTGTCCTTCACCTAGCTCACTTGGCCTGGAGTGAGGGAGCCAGGGCCTTGGTGAAGCTGCCCGCCACTTCCCTCACAGCTGTGGTGGGGAAAGGGAGTTGGGCTGCTTGTGGTTTAGGTCCCCTCCCCCTTTCCCTAAGCCATGGATTCTGGCAAACGGTCTTGTGTCCTTTACCCTATTTATCCTCAGTCTGGTCCCCTGTTGTCCATTTCACCCCCAAGCACCACTTGTACAGACTGGGGACCAGCCCCTTCCCTGTCTGTGTCTCTTCCCAAGTCCCTTTAGTTGTGGTGAGAAGGGGGGGTGAGGGGGGGGGCGGAGATGATCCCTCCTCAGGCATCTGGGAGGGCCTTGCCCCCAAGGGCTTTACCCTTTCCTTCAGGCATTCTCCTTGACACATTTGTTAAAAATCAAACCTGAATAAAACTATGAGTTTAATATGAAAAAAAAGAGAAAAACAGATAACATTTTAATAGCATGGTTTATTTATTTAGTCAGTTATTGGATTTTCGAGAGAGAGTTTCTGTAGCCCTGGCTGTCCTGGAATTCACTCCATATACCAGGTTGACCCCTCAGAGATCCTCCTGCCTCTGCCTCCCAAGTGCTAGAATTAAAAATGTGTACCACTATGCCTGGCTTAATAGTATACTTTAATTCAGTATATCCAAAGCATTATTTTAACATGTAGTGAATATAAAAATATCAATGAGGAGAGCTGGGAAGCTGGTTCAGTGGATAAAGAATTTTCCATATAAACACGAGGACCAGAGTTTGCATTCCCAGAGCTCATGTAAATGCTGGGTGGGCACTGTAGCTTGCCTCTAATTCTAGTGCTCTGGGTTTGAAGGAAAGACTCTGCCTCAATGCATAAGGTGAGGAGTAAGCCAGGCAGACTTCTGATGCCTCCGGCCTCCACATGCACATGTACACACACACATTTGAACACACACACATTTGAACACACACACACACACACACACACACACCACGTGAAAACAAACATAAAAAGAATATTATCGAGGTAGTTCACATACTGTTTTACATACTCTTCACACCATGTCCAATATCCAGTGTATCTTTGTGCCGACAGCACACCTCACTTCCGTGGGAAGTATTTCAAGTTACGTGTGCTTGGGACTACTGTACTGGTCGGCACGGGTAAAGAGAGCCCATTCCTAGGAGACAGAAACGGGGAAGCTTGTGGCTCCCACTGGGAGGAATCTAGAACTGGATGAGCACACAGGTCTTCAAAGGAGCAGTGGGCATGACTGTGCCCTTTGCTGTCATGCTTGGAAACGATACAGTCCACATCACATGGTGTGGTGATTTAGGATCCCATCCCACACTCAATCATGATTCCAAGCCGCCATTCCTAGATAGGGGGCGATCTCGCAGGTTCTGGTGAGTCTACAGCATTCCTTCCTCTGCCGCCAATCCTCTCTACTTAGCCCGAACTTCTACCACCTCACACCTTAGCTTAAAGCCCTGACCTGTTAAATTTCATTTTGTTTGTCAATGGTAACATGCTATTGTTATCAGCTCCTTATACCTATGTGAGGAAGTACTGGAGCCTTAGCTGGGAGAAGGTATGCTGGGAGGGGAGTAGGGATGCCAGGGTCTGAGGGAAAAAGAAGTAAGTTTAGAAAAAAAAAAAAGAGCTTATAGCATCCTGCTGGTTCAGCATCTTCATCACTGAGCTCCTGGAGAGCAGGGACCATGTCTCCCCATGTTAGCATCTCATCATCCAGCAACTCATTCACAGAAGGTGATCTGTGTACCGAGTCACACTTCATAGCTGAAAACTTCCTTTCTGTGGTCTCCTTCAGAGCTACCTTTTCAGCAAAGAGAAGAAATTTCCTGCACACTCCCTGGTGACCCTTGCATTTTGCTGCCCCGTTTCCTTAGAGAGAACTGGAGACTCTGGAGGGAAGCCTCTGAAGGGGTGTCATGTAAGAAATCAGTCTTGGAACAAAAGGAAGAGAGGGATGTAGTGGCCTGCAGAGCAGAGGAAAGGTCTGGAAGGAGCCAGGGCTGTCCTGGGAGTTCTCAAGCCCTAGCCCTAGGGTGTCTGGGTGAGATGTTTGGGTTCATTCTGCATTTCTGTGGCAAAGGTGTACAAATCTCCTGCATGGGGGCTGGAGTGGCAGGCCCACTCTGATCCTTCTTTGACTCCCCCTGGTTAGTTTTATTAGACGTGGGAGGAGGCTGGAGAGGGTGGCCATGTGCTGCATCTGTGGGCACCAGGAGACATGTTTCTCTCACCCACCGGGCTTTGGTCTTGATCCAGAATGAATCTGTAGCAGACACACTTGGGCGTTTAGGTTAGATGTAAAAAAGGCCCTACACACCAGCAGTGGGATGTGAATAGCGGATGTAAGTTGGACATCTCAGGGCTTTGGGTGTCCTGAACCCAAGCGAGTTGGCCTTGACCACTCTGCTTTAGAGGGCTGCCCTAAATGAGCTTGCTGAAGGGAAGGTGGCGAAGACATCCAAGCTCTGGAGGAGAGGATCTGCCAGGCAGAGCCACACAGCAGAGGTCCAGGGCTGGCTCCAGGGCAAGCAGAACACTGAGCAGTAGTATTTGTTCTGATGAGGGATAGATGCAAGATTCAGTTCGGCTGTTGAGAGGACTGGGCTGTGGGGGTGCCACAGAGCTACCTGTCTTTATCTGGCAGAGAGACTGTCGCCTACAGGATAAAATTTGCTAATGGCAGTGAATAGCTGGATTTCTTATTTTGAAAGTTCAGACAGGCTAAGTGACTTCTCAAAGATCACACAGCTGAGGCTGGAAAGATGGCTCAGTGGTTGTAGAAGACCTTAGTTGAATTCCTAGTACACACGCCTGGCAGCTCACAACTACCTGAAACTAGAGCTCCAGGGGATCTGACTCTACAGGTACCCACACACACACATGTACAGATCCCTACAAAAACACACACGTCTTCACATAATTTCCTAATTTTTGTCCTTTTTTTTTTTTTTTTTCAGAGCTGAGGACCAAACCCAGGGCCTAGGACTTGCTAGGCAAGCACTCTACCACTGAGCTAAATCCCTAACCCCCTTCACGTAATTTTGTAATGAATCTTGTTTATTTGTTTTAAAGATCACATTGCTAGTAAGTGGCATTCCTGATTTGAACTCAGCTCTGTCCATCTCAGATCAGGGCTCTTGAACAACACACAAACATTTCAGTGTCTTTGCTAGGGCAGAACCCAGATAACTGGGTTTGGGGACTGTGACCTTTCTAGCTATTCATAGATAAGGGTGACAAGCTTTGTCCAGGCTGCTGCCTCTCCAAGGTGCCCTGGGGATGCTCAGCTAACTTGTCTCTTTCTCTGTGTCTGTCTGTGTCTGTCTGTCTGTCTCTGCCTCTTCCATGGAGGGAGGTTCTCTCTTCTCTGTTCTCTGGTCCTTGCCTCCTGTGTGTCCATCTGTCTCTCTCTATGCCTGCCCTGGTTTCTCTGCAGGACCCTCCAGTGGACATGGGTGGGGCCCTAGGGCCGGCTCTGCTGCTCACTTCCCTCCTCGGTGCCTGGGCAGGGCTGGGCCCAGGGCAGAGAGAGCAGGCAGTGACGGTGGCAGTGGTGTTTGGCAGCTCTGGGCCACTGCAGGCCCAGGCCCGCACTCGTCTCACCCCCCAGAACTTCCTAGACCTGCCTCTGGAGATCCAGCCACTCACAGTTGGCGTCAACAATACCAACCCCAGCAGCATCCTCACCCAAATCTGCGGGCTTCTGGGTGCTGCCCGTGTCCACGGCATCGTCTTTGAAGACAACGTGGACACCGAGGCGGTGGCCCAGCTACTGGACTTCGTCTCCTCCCAGACCCACGTGCCCATCCTCAGCATCAGCGGAGGCTCTGCTGTGGTCCTAACCCCCAAGGTGCCTGTCTAAATTCTTGTCCCTTCCTCCCTGAGCCCAGAGCTAGGCTGGAGCTGGGGTCCAGGGCTGAGTCTGGATTAGGGAGCAGCTTAGACCTTCGGGAGCTGGGACTGGCTGGGACTGAAGGTGTGATGAGGGAAGGGGAAGATACCATGGGGAGAATGTTCCCTGGATCCAGATTATCAGTGCTCTCAATTGCTGTTGCGTTTGTGTCTGGATGAGGTGGGTAGATGGCCTTCCAGCTGTGATGGCCAGGCTACCTACTCTGCTTCCCCAGCTCTCATTGGTCAGGCCCTAGACCCCTTGGACACTGAGCATTCATATGTAGGGGATGGCATGACCGGGCCAGGTCACTGCTCCAGGCATGGGAGAGACAGACACACTTGATGCTCTGGGGAGAAAGTGCCCAACACAGATTCATATACAATGCCAAGTGACAGAGGCATTTCGAAGGAAAGACAGATGCCTCCAGGGCAGGCGTCTCACGGGGCCTGTTCGGATGGGGTGTTGGTCAGATACGACCTTTCAACAAATGGTGTCTGAGGCCAGAGGCTAAGTGGGACTTGGGAGGGATATATCGCTGATCAGAGAGAAGCCGGGAGAAGGAGGTGGGACTCACGACTTGGGAAGCGTTAGGCTTTGTTGTCAGTATGGGTCAGTCAGGGAGGGTGATCCGGGGGACGCTGGCTTGATTTGCATCAGCTTCATTGCTCCTTCAACCCAGAAAAATTTGAGAATATGCAGAAAGAGTACAAAGGTACACCATCTACCTTCCGTCCACCTTGACCCTCTCTCCTCCCCCATGCCCCTCCCTGGCCATTGCTCCCTCTGCAGTGGTAAACTGAAGCAAAATTCCAGACAGCTTATCATCCCACCCATAAATATTTCAGTGTGTACCTACAGCAGACGAAAGCCTAAAAAAAAAAAAAAAAAAAAAAACCCACCATACATTATCACGTCTAAAATAAATAATAAAAATTCCTCGGCCTCTTCAAATATCCAGCCAGTGCCCACATTTCCCCACCGCCTCATAAATGTCATCCGTGTTTATTTTTAAGTCGGTTTGCTTGGATCAGAAGCCAAATGAAGTTCACATCTGGTGGCTGGTGGCTACAGCTTCAAAGTCTCCACCCTTGCACTCTCTGTCTTTGAGACAGAGTGTGACTCTGTAGCCTGGGCTAGGGTTTGGAACTTACTCTGTAGACCAGGTTGGTGTTGAACTTGTGGCTAACCCTCCGGCCTCCCAAGTGCTGTGGTTACAGGCATGTGCCACCACAGCTTCTCTTTTAGTTGAAATTGGTCTGTTGAAGAACCTGGGCTTGGGGCCTATAGTTCCCCTTTTTAAAAAATAGGATCAGAATGATGGCAGTGAGGAGGCCTCTTGGGGGGAGCTGTAGTGCTGGAAGGAGACCTTCGGAGGAAACCACTCCCTGAAGCTTGCAGTGGCTGTGGACTTTGGGGTGTAGAGGTGGCGTGAAGGAGGAGCTTTCTCGCTCCTGAGGCTATGGGCAGGGTGGTGCTTTCCTGTTACCTATCGCTGGGCCGGGTATCAGCTCCCGGGACTCTGTTTCTCGACTCTCACAGTGCTTGGCAAGAGCGCTAAGCCTGGAGCTATAATTCCAAGACTCTGATTCAGTTGGTCCGGGCAGTGCTTCTCAAAGTCGCGGGCTCAGGGGAAACCCAGAAGAGCTTGCCCACAGGCAGATTCCAGGCATCACCCTGAAATTCTGTTGAATGCCATAGGTGTTGGGGTGCAGCGAGGACTTCTGGGTTTCTAATAAGTTCACTGATGGTGCTGAGGCTTCTGGCCGGTTGTTCAAGCAGGGTCAGGTTGAGGGGCGGGAATTTTAGTTTGTAAAATTCCCCAGGTGAGTCCAATGGGCCACAGGGCAGGGGTTCCCCGGGACACTGAGCCTCCCCACCCCCTACTCTAGGATTTCAGGAGCAGGGAAAGGTGGGAGCTGGGGCGCAGGGCGAGGCTCATTCCGCCCCGCCCCCCACTCAGGCCCGCCACACCCCGTCCCCAGGAGCCTGGCTCCGCCTTCCTGCAGCTGGGCGTGTCCCTGGAGCAGCAGCTGCAGGTGCTGTTCAAGGTGCTGGAGGAATACGACTGGAGCGCGTTCGCCGTCATCACCAGCCTGCACCCGGGCCACGCGCTCTTCCTCGAGGGCGTGCGCGCCGTCGCCGACGCCAGCTACCTGAGCTGGCGGCTGCTGGACGTGCTCACACTGGAGCTGGGCCCGGGCGGGCCGCGAGCGCGCACTCAGCGCCTGCTGCGCCAGGTCGACGCTCCCGTGCTGGTGGCCTACTGCTCCCGCGAGGAGGCCGAGGTGCTCTTCGCTGAGGCTGCACAGGCCGGCCTGGTGGGACCCGGCCACGTGTGGTTGGTGCCTAATCTGGCGCTGGGGAGCACCGACGCGCCCCCGGCAGCCTTCCCTGTGGGCCTCATCAGTGTGGTCACCGAGAGCTGGCGCCTTAGCCTGCGCCAGAAGGTTCGCGACGGTGTGGCCATCCTGGCCCTCGGTGCCCACAGCTACCGACGCCAGTACGGTACCCTGCCTGCCCCGGCTGGGGACTGCCGAAGCCACCCCGGACCTGTCAGCCCTGCCAGGCAGGCCTTCTACAGGTAAGCACCTACCCTTATCATGTAGGGCACTTCAGGGGACTTGAATGGCAATGAGCTTGGGCTCCTGGTCTCTCTCATCTCCCTCTATCTCACACCAGCATATGCTAGGTCAAGTTCCTTTAGGTCTCTGGGTCTTTGCATCCTTATCTAAAGAAACAGCGGGTTTTAGGATGTGGAAAGGTCCAGGAGGTCAACACAGGGAGACTTTTAAAAATAATAAGCACACAAATGCTTTACGATGGTGGTAGTATGGGATGTCCTAGGCAGAGCCACATCCTGGGGTGGGACACCCTGGCATCTCTCTGCCTCACCTCCCTAGGCACCTACTGAATGTCACCTGGGAGGGCCGAGACTTCTCCTTCAGCCCTGGTGGGTACCTGGTCCAGCCCACCATGGTTGTGATCGCCCTCAACCGGCACCGCCTCTGGGAGATGGTGAGATGGGGGTGAGCCCAGGGCCCTCTGTTTCCTATTATTTCCCCACAGCTGAGCAGAGTCCCTCTGTTCATGTCTCAGCCGAGACTTCCTTCACTGGGAAAACTTGGAGGCCTCCCAGATGGTTTAGGTCACACACCCCCATTCCCGCAGGCTCCCGGGACACCCTGCTTTCCTTGCACTACTGAACTTAAGCATTTCTGTCACATAGTCCTGGCCCTAGAGGAGTGACCTATGTCTGAACTGGCCAGCTGGACATGTAAATAAGCAGAATAAGGAAAGATCAGTGCTTGGGTACAGATGTATGCAAAACAGCACCAGGCACAAGGTGATTATTCATGCCTGTAATCCTAGTACTCAAGGGGCAGAGGCAGGAGGATTGCTTCAAACCCGAGCCCAGCTTGGTCTATTTGATTTACATAGCAAGTCACAGACCAGCAGGGCTACATGGTGAGAACGTGTTTTGCCCCCTAACAAAACAAAACAACCCAAAACAGCAAGTGTGTGGAGAGGAAGACAAGAATTTGTTTTGCTTTCAAAGGAAGAAACTAGGGAAGGCATTTCTGCAGATGGGATGTTTAAGTTGGGCTGAAGATTGAGGAAGAACCCAGTAAGACGGAGTGCTAACCTGGTGTAGACAAAAGGCTGCGAAATGATGTGTCGGATGGTGGGGGGATGTGATAAAAGGGGGCGAATGTTGGTGGAATGTTGTGCTGAGGTAATGGGGAAGTGAGGTTGCTGAGGCAGTCTGAGACTTAGGAAGGTGTTTTGGGCCAGCAGCAATGTGGTGACAACCTTGGAGATCACAGGGCCCAGGACGTGGAGGAGGCTGTGGGGAGCCTGCCCTTGTGTCCATGGTCAGCCCTTGGCCTGTATTTCTGTCTTCCAAATGCCTCTGTCCAAGCCTCCCTAATCTGTCTGCCCTGGGTATCTTTAGGGTTCATGGCCTTGGCAGATGGTCCCCAGAAGCCCTGTCTAGAGAGTGTGGGGGGTGGGGAGCAGTACTACAGGTTCTGGCTGAGGCAGGTTGTCCTCTGCAGGTGGGGCGCTGGGATCATGGAGTCCTGTACATGAAGTACCCAGTGTGGCCTCGCTACAGCACTTCTCTGCAGCCTGTGGTGGACAGCCGGCATCTGACGGTGGCCACGCTGGAAGAACGGCCCTTTGTCATTGTGGAAAGCCCTGACCCTGGCACTGGTGGCTGTGTACCCAACACTGTGCCCTGCCGTAGACAGAGCAACCACACCTTCAGGTCCGGTGTGAGCTGGGTGCTGCCATGGGTGGGTCAGCTGCTGCGTGTGTGTCTCTCGTGCTTGGGCAGGGGTGGGGTCTGTATGCCAGGCTGGGAGGAACAGCTGGGGTTGAGCGTTGTGGCAGGCTCTGACTTGTGGTCGTGGCTGCAGCAGCGGGGATGTAACCCCCTACACCAAGCTCTGCTGTAAGGGCTTCTGCATCGACATCCTCAAGAAGCTGGCCAAGGTGGTCAAGTTCTCCTATGACCTGTACCTGGTGACCAACGGCAAACACGGCAAGCGGGTGCGAGGTGTGTGGAACGGCATGATCGGGGAGGTATGTCAACCCCAGGTTCAACCACAGGTTCAGCTGGGGCCACCCTGCTCACTGCTAGATTTCATGTTTCCCCCAGCCATGTGGTTGTGCAACTGGGCTGTCAACTCTGCAGTGATGAAGTCCGGGGAAACTGAGCTCTGGGGACCCAGGGAGGGAGTAGCCAGTTCCACTGGTGGCTGCCGGATGCTCTTCCAGGATGAGGACTGGGGAGAATGCTGAAGTCCTTGGGGGATCTCTTCAATCCCCTCCTGCCCCCTAGGTATACTACAAGCGGGCAGACATGGCCATCGGCTCCCTCACCATCAATGAGGAGCGCTCTGAGATTATAGATTTCTCTGTGCCTTTTGTGGAGACCGGCATCAGTGTGATGGTGGCTAGAAGCAATGGCACCGTCTCCCCCTCAGCCTTCCTGGGTGAGCTTTGGGTGGCCAGGAAAGGCTCTGGGCACAAGAAGCCAGGGGTGGGTGTGGGGGGTATGAGTGGAAAGGTGAGGTCTGGGGAGGACCCTTAAAGCCAAGCAGGTTGACCTTGAGAGTCTCAGAGGGTGGTGGGAGGCAAGTGAAGAGGAGATGGAGGGGATGGTGCTAACACTGGTGGGTTCTGAGCCAGGTCGGGGTCAAAAGAATCCGACAGGCCAATGGAGCCACTGGGAAGGACGCGAAGACAGATTGGCCGGCGGCGGGCTACAGGCTGTGCTGTGGGTTGGGCCACGGACCAAGGACGAAGCATTAGGGGAGCATGAGATAGATGCTGATACTTTTCTTACTCCATCAGGAACCCTGAATTTTGGGGGTCAGCCCCACTGTGCCAGACCCCCAGCCAGGTTACAGGGTTACAGCATACAACTATGTTCCTTCCTTTTCCTGAGTGCCCAGTGTGGGGGTCAGGTGGGGCTTGTAGCATGAAGTGGCTCAGAGAAGCTGTGAGCACAGGGGAAGGGCTGAGAGCTGGCTAGGCTGGTGTGAGACCCCAGCTCTGCCCCGTCTTGCTGGGTGGCTTTAACAAAGTCAGAGCTGAGAGTGGTAGGCAGAGGCAGGAGGGTCTGTGTGAGTTCCAGGCCAGCCAGGGTGAAACACACACATGCACGCACGCGCACACGCGCACACACACACACACACACACACACACACACACACACACACACACACACACGCACACACGCACACACGCACGTGCACGCCCTCTCTGAGTGTCAGGGAAGAGTCACCCCCACCTCTAGGATGGCCTCCCTGCAAAGAAGCAAGTGCTCTAGACAGCAACGGTTTCTCAGTCCAGGAGTCAGATTCTGAAGGGCCTTGGGCTTTGGTCCCACGTCAATGGATGTGGAGTAAGACTTGCCCTCAGGGCCTCATACCCCAGGCAGAGGGATCAGAACCCTCCCTAGTGATGGGCCCTGCTGGAGATCAGGGAGCTATGGAGATTTAGAGTGGAGTGATGTGTGGTCTCAGGAGAAGGGAGGGAGCCTTGAACACTGTACGCTGTCCTTCCTTGGACTCTTTGGGGGCTCTGCTGCCCGGAGGATCAGGGACCTTTGGTCCCACCTACAGGGCTGCCAGGCCCCTCCTTTGCACATGTCTCCATTTGTTGGTGCCTAGTACTGTTGGAATGGCGGGGGAGGGGGGGCGAGGTCTCTGAGCCACCTGCCTTGGTCCCCAGAACCCTACAGCCCTGCCGTGTGGGTGATGATGTTTGTGATGTGCCTCACGGTGGTTGCCATCACTGTCTTCATGTTCGAGTACTTCAGCCCCGTCAGCTACAACCAGAACCTCACCAAGGGCAAGAGTAAGCTGTTCCATGGGCCTGGGTGGAGGGACAGGGTAGAATGGCCCATGATGAGGCTCCCACCAGGCTATGAGCCCCTTCATAGTGGGTCAGGGAAGCCCCAACACTCACCTTCTCACCCCCAGAATCTGGAGGACCATCCTTCACCATTGGCAAGTCCGTGTGGTTGCTGTGGGCGCTGGTCTTCAACAACTCTGTTCCCATCGAGAACCCCCGGGGTACCACCAGCAAGATCATGGTCCTGGTCTGGGCTTTCTTTGCAGTTATCTTCCTCGCCAGCTACACGGCCAATCTGGCAGCCTTCATGATCCAGGAGCAGTACATCGACACTGTGTCGGGCCTTAGTGACAAGAAGGTTCCTGGGCCACAGCCAGGTGGAGGGTGGGGATAGTCCTTGGATGGGCAGACACAGGACAGTCTGGGGAGTTGGAACAAAGGCTGCAGTGGGAAGAATTTGGGGGCCTGGGGAGAAGGATCCATGACTGCTCAGGTCCACAGCCTGAGTGACCTTGATTAAGTTTCCTCTGTCTCAGGCTTCTGAGTTTCCATTTGTAAAAGACAGGGGAGGCCTGGACTGTGCCCAAGACTGTGCACGTCAGACTTGGGGCTGGGACTCTGGTATCCAGGAGGCTGGATGAAGAGGGTGGGAGTGGCTTGCTTTCTGCCTTTAGTTTCAGCGGCCTCAAGATCAATACCCACCCTTCCGTTTCGGCACGGTGCCCAATGGCAGCACAGAGAGGAACATTCGGAGCAACTACCGTGACATGCACACCCACATGGTCAAGTTCAACCAGCGCTCAGTGGAGGATGCTCTCACAAGCCTCAAGATGGGGTGGGTCCCCAGTCTTGCGCCCTCCTCTGCCTCTGGTTCCATGGCTTCCCAGGAAGCATCCTTAGGTGTCCCTTCCTTAGAGACCTAAGGTGGGGACAGTGGAGCTGGCATGTCTTGGGGACTCCTGGGGAGGGGAGAGGGGGTCTTGAGGCAGAGTGGATGTTTACTATATGGTCCAGAAATAGAGGTGAAGTGTTGACCCAAGCTTGAGGTGGTGACTGTTAAGTTACAGGCTCTTGAGGGCACAAGGGGATGGGCAGAGGGATGGAATATTCTAGGGCAGAGAGTTCCCTGTCCTCTCCAAGGAGTGCGGAAGGGGTCCTTGCAAGGGCACCTCGCTGGTGGTGCCCGCAGGCTCCTGTACTCAGGCCCTTGTCCACACCCTGGGTTTGGTGCTTCCCTCTCACGGTGTGGGCCCTTGGCCCTGAGGGCTCAGCCTGTCTCTAGGAAGCTGGATGCCTTTATCTACGATGCTGCTGTCCTCAACTACATGGCGGGCAAGGATGAGGGCTGCAAGCTGGTCACCATTGGATCTGGCAAGGTCTTCGCCACCACTGGCTATGGCATCGCCATGCAGAAAGACTCCCACTGGAAGCGGGCCATAGACCTGGCACTCCTGCAGTTCCTGGGGGATGGTGAGTACCACAACTGTAGGGCCCAGGAAGGGCCCAGGGTGGACCACAGAGCCTGTGGTTATCAGCATCTCCATCATCATTTCTGTGTGCACAGAGCCTCCACAGGAGAAGGCCTCTGGGGGTGAGGGTGGGGCAGTTGGGGTGCAAGTATGAGGAAAGACTGTTGAACCCTCAGGAAGTGATGACCTGTAAGTGGATGCAAGGACCAGACCTGGGGTTTTCCCAAAGGGCAAGGAATGCAAGAAAGCACTCCAGTTGCCTGGTGGGGGTTCCGAGTGGCTGAATGCCCCCAGGCACCTTCTGGTTTTCCTAGATGAGTATTTCTCTTCTGTCATCTTGAGATTACCTGAGGGTGGGGCTAAACTTCTGCCTACTCCCAAGCTGGAAGCAGGCTAGCCTGGGCAGCAGGGCTCACTAGTTGGAGAGACCAGCCCAGGCTGCTCTAAACCCAGAGAAAGCTCTGAGTTTACAGTTCCATCCTTAGCGGACAAAATGTTGTCTGAGATGGGTATAGGGATGGACACCTGTAATTGTAGCCCCGGGGGGACCCACATAGAGAGATCATGAGTTTGAGGCCAGCCTGGACTATAAATCAAGAGCTCGTCTCCAAATAAAACAAAACACACCCCATGCCTTGGGGCTGCGGGGATGGCTCAGTGGTTAAGAGCATGTACTGCTCTTGCAGAGAGCCTGAGTGTGGCTCCCAACACCCACATCAGCTCACAGTTGACTGTAATTCCAGCTCCATGGGGAGTGGATACTTCTGGCCTTCATGAGCACCTGCACTCACATGATACCCATGCATAGACATACTTATACATACACAATTAAGGACAAAAGTAAATCTCAACAATCCCCCATACCCTTAAACTCAAAACACTGTCCATACCATAAATTCAGTGTCATGAGAGCAAACAAGAATGTCATCTCGCAGGGGCTCAGCTCGAGCTTGGCATGTCAGTGGTAAAGAGCATATGATGAATAAATGAATGAATGAATGATGAATGAATGAGTGAATACTAAAATTTAACCAACAGGCAAGCCTTTAGTGCCAGGCATGGTGGTGTCAGCCTGTAATCCCAGCTGGGATTGGGAGGTAGAGGCAGGAGGATCCAGAGTTTAAGATCTTCCTTGCCTACTATCAAGTTTCAAGGCCAGCGTGAGCTACATGAAACCCTGTCTCAAAACAAAACAAAAACAAAACAACAAAACCAAGACTTTACTGGGCATATGGGAGTGGGCAGGCAAAGGGCGCAAAACTGGTGTTAATTCTGCAGCTAGCTTCCTTCTGCTTTTTCTTCTTGCTTACTGCCCCTGCTCCACCTCTGCGGCACTGGTCCCCACTAGGAAACAAGGACGTAGAACCGTCCTCTATCCAGGCTCAGGGAGTGTGTTGGGAGGGCTTGTTGCCAAAGAGGTGGTCCTGAGTCTTGTATGTACTCTCTGCCAGGAGAGACCCAGAAGCTGGAGACGGTGTGGCTCTCAGGGATCTGCCAGAATGAGAAGAATGAGGTGATGAGCAGCAAGCTGGACATCGACAACATGGCGGGCGTCTTCTACATGCTGCTGGTGGCCATGGGGCTGGCCCTGCTGGTCTTTGCCTGGGAGCACCTTGTCTACTGGAAACTTCGCCACTCCGTGCCCAACTCACCCCAGCTGGACTTCCTGCTGGCTTTCAGCAGGGTAGGTGCCTGCCTCTTCCTATACAGATCTTAGTGTTAGGGACAGCAACCCAGCTGGCTGTGGACTCATTTACAGATGTATAACTGACATCTTGGGAAGAGGTGTGGTTTGCCAGCATGGTGGGGCTTTGAGTCCTCCCTGCCATTTGTGTCGTTAGAACGAATAAACCCGATACTTCATTCATCTGCAGAGTAGCACATTGCCTGACACACAAGAGCACACAGTTGGGGCTTAAAAAGCTGTTACTTGGAACATGGCCCAGGACAGTGGTGACCTATCTCTTCTCCATTGCTTAGGGCATCTACAGCTGCTTCAACGGGGTACAGAGCCTCCCCAGCCCTGCGCGGCCACCCAGCCCGGACCTTACAGCAGGCTCAGCCCAGGCCAGTGTGTTGAAGATGCTGCAGGCGGCTCGAGACATGGTGAACACCGCGGATATGAGCAGCTCCCTGGACCGCGCCACACGCACCATCGAGAACTGGAGCAGCAACCGCCGAGCACCTGCTCCCACCAGCTCCGGCCCGCGGTCATCCACCCCGGGTCCTCCGGGACAACGGAGTCCCAGTGGCTGGGGGCCTCCCGGTGGGGGCCACACACCGCTAGTGCGCAGGGCCCCGCAGCCCTCCGGCCGCCCCGCGATGTGCGGGCCGCCTCCTCCCGCAGTGTCCCGAGCACCCTGCAGGCACGCTTGGGATACGCGGTGGCCGGTGCGGGTCGCGCACCGGGGGCGGCACCTTTCGGCCTCCGAGCGGCGCGCGCTCCCGGAGCGCCCCCTGTTGCCCGCGCACTGCCACTACAGCTCCTTCCCTCGCGCTGAGAGATCCGGGCGCCCCTTCCTCCCGCTCTTCCCGGAGCCCCCGGAGCCCGACGACTTGCCGCTGCTCAGGCCGGAACAGCTGGCTCGGCGGGAGGCTCTGTTGCGCGCGGCCTGGGCCCGGGGCCCGCGTCCTCGCCACGCTTCCCTACCCAGCTCGGTAGCAGAAGCCTTCACTCGATCCAGCCCGCTGCCTGCCAGGTGCGCCGGTCACGCCTGTGCCTGCCCCTGCCCCCAAAGCCAGCCATCCTGCAGGCACTTGGTTCAGGCACAGTCCATGCGGCTGCCGTCCTACCGAGAAGCCTGTGTGGAGGGCGTACCGGCAGGGGCGGCCACCTGGCAGCCCAGACAGCACGTCTGCCTGCACACCCATACCCACCTGCCATTCTGTTGGGGGGCTGTCTGCCATCATTCTCTACCCTGTGCCAGTCACAGCCCCTGGCTCACTGGAGCCTGGGAGCCTCCATTACACAGAGGCAGGACCCTGGGGCTAGGCACAGGCTACAGGGACAGCGGGGTGCTGGAAGAGGTCAGCAGGGAGGCCTGTGGGACACAAGGTTTCCCAAGGTCCTGCACCTGGAGGCGAATCTCCAGCCTGGAATCAGAAGTATGAGGTACCAGCTGCTCTGGTTCCTGCTGGACTGGATTCTGTGGCTGGCCTTGGCCATGTTTGGTGGGCAGGCAAGTATGGGTTTCTCTGGCTTCTACTTTGAAATCCTGGCCATGGGACCCCACTGAAGATGATGTCTGCCATGCCAGTTTGTGACCTTAGAAGGCTCGGGTCCTGGTGTGGGCTGGGATCTTGCAGTCACAGGAGGTGAAAATGGGTCCCTGTCCTGGTGCCAGCCAGACCCTAGTTGTGGCTGCTGTGGCCTTGGGTTGGGGACACAGAAATTGGAACTGGAGGTTGGGGTGGGGCCATCCCACCCCTTGCTCCAGTAGGTTGGAATTTCTTCTCATTGGAGCATTAAAGCAATGTTTTACAACCCACTTGGTCCTGGCTGCCTCATTCTACATCCTGGAGGGTGCACAGTACAGCCTTGGGTGTATTCTGGGCTGGACATCTGCTTATAGCATGTGGACAGATCCGTGTAGACAAGCCTTAGCTTCAAGGGTGTCTAAGAGTGAGGTGGGAATAGGTGAGGCTGAGGGAGAGGGTTCTGGGCAGCAGAAGCCATTTGATATTCAGGGCCAATTCCACCTATTCTGTGACAACTGTGCTCACTATGGGAGCTCTGAGGGTGATGGATTGAGTCCATCACTCAGTCTCCCAGAAAAGAGAGGCTCTTGCCAGGGACAGTGACTGTCTTGACAGGCTAGGAGACCCCCTCAGGAGCATGGCAGTGTCACAGTGGTAAGGGATGCAGGTCTATTTGGGGACTGTCAAGCTTGCCTGGGGCCTGGCCCATGGTCTCTGGAAGGTGGGCATAGGTACCGTCCTGGGTCGGGCATGGTTCAGCCTCACTGTGCCAACACTTTTCAGGTAGGACAATCTGCCCATCTGTCCAGCCCCCCATCTTCCCTCTGGGGTTCTCAGCTGACTACCTTTCATTGTCACATGTCATCGGTTCTGGGGATCTTTGTAAGGATGGCTTTTGCCATCTTTTAAAGTCTTTCAAATTTTCCCATCAGCAATTACATCTGTTCTCCAACAATGACTCTGTGAAGTGAGCAAGCATCGGTCACCATTCCAAATATGGTAAGCATTATTGATCCAGTCAGACCCTTTGTACCACTATGGATGTAAAGCTGGGGTCCTGCTGTCCTCTACAGGTTAGGTGAGGTGGAAGCTGGCAGATATTTCTTCCACAGGACAGAGGGAGGTGAAATGAGGGGAGGGGAGTGATGGATACAGTAACCCCTGGAGCCAGCCCAGTGTCCTCTGCTACAGTCGCTTATGTTGACTCTTCTGTTTCCAGCGACCACACTGCTTGGGTGGGGGCCATGATAACTGCGCCTCTTTAGTTTTGTTTTAGGGAAGATGGCAAGGTCAGATACATTTCCATTAAGGCCAGAGTCTGATCACCCTAAGAATTGGTAGCCCCCTCTGTTATGGTCCTAATCACTTACTGCCTTACGGCTGTTGACAAGACGGAACCAGGCGACATCAACAGGTGGAGGTCATGAGTCTAGGCCAGCACTGACAACAGAGCTCTCCGGAAGAGAGCGTGACATTGGACCCACACTCAGCAGTGACAGGGTTAACTGACAGCCGTCAGTTTCTGGACCTGAGTCCTTGCTTTCCCACCCTCCTGACCAGGGTCTGCATGCAGCTGTGGGAGACGGTTGCAGCAGGTGAGGCTGGGAGGAGGTGAGAGGTCTAGGCTGCTCTGCTTGCTGCCCAAGATCATTAATAACCAAGACCTGGAAAGATAATTAAGAGTCAAATGTGGAACTGAGCCTGCTGTTGGCTCGAAGGAGGGAGGGCCGCTCCTGCTTGCTGGCCCAGGTGCCAGCAGCCTGGCTCTTTTCTAGAAAGGCATAGAGGGGCAAGAGGTGCAAGGACAGACATCGTAGCTTCTTGCTCGAGGTGGCAGTGCCCCGGCTCTCTCCTACCTCTAAGAGGAGGTAGAAAGCCTGTAGGGGAGGAGAAATGTGAGGTCATAGAAGGGAAAGCAGCTAACACGAGGCCCTGACAACCCCCACCTTCAATGCTGGTTTTTCCTTTTGATGCAACATGCCAAAGCAAGGCCCTGCCATTGTCCCACAGTGGGACATGCTTACAGTCTGACCCAGTTCCCTCCCGTGGCTGCCCTGGCTGCTCCCTTCAGTTGTTTTTAGTCAAAAGCTGGTATGCACATCAGTGCTTTCCAGGGAGCCAGCGCTCATAAAGGGGGTATGGGCCACATGACATTTCTAGCCATGTCCCTCCAGGTTTACTTACCTTGCTCTTTGCAAGGGGAGGGCCACCCTCAAGTTTCTTAGAAGACTAGGGAACCACGGCCAGTCCTCTTCCCCCAACCCTCCTAGATCTGGTTGACTCCAGGCCGGTATCCTGGTTCCGAAGTGCAGCAGGCAGCAACTCCAAGACTACCATCTCATTAGCAATATCTGGGAGTCTCAACCGAGTCCTGGCAGTCCTGGGGTACCAGGACAGTCACAGCTGGCAAGTGACCAAGGCGACAACTGTTGGTAATAGCAGCTTTATTAAGGACTTTGGTGCTGGGCTAAGTTCAGTCCTTTAATTTCCTATGGTCTGGAGGTACCTAGAAGAGGGGGTTACAGATGCTTACTGCTCAGAGGCCACAGGGTCTGAGAATTTGGTCCTCACAATGTATCCAACACTGTGCCAGGCATGCAGCATGCCCCTGGGAGGAAGGTTGACAGGAAGGGCTTGCCTGCAGCCTGGCTATTGATTGAGAGCTAGCCTCTCGGTGGCCCCTGGCTACAGTCAGCAGGCAGGTCTCAGCTCTCCTCTGTCCCTGGGCCTGGAACCACCATTCTCTTCAGCTAGAGTCCCACGAGGCAGGCGCTGCCTGTTGCTGAGGCCGCTCTTGGTCCCATGTGGTGAGGACAGCTGTGCGGCCTTGGGCCTGGCCCGGTGCCCATTGCCACTTTCTATCACACAGCAGTGGCTCACAGCCTGCCATCTGCCCCATCTACCGGCCTCAGGTGAGGCGCAGCCAGAGCTCCTGGCACTGTGCCCTGACGCTCAGCTGGGCCTGGTGCTTTGGTGGAGAATGCTCACTCCCACCTTGACCTGGCCTGCCCTCAGGACTGGTCCAGAACCATGGAAATAGATGGCAGCGGCGACTGCTGAGCTCCAGACCTCCTCCAAGGAGATTTGGGAGGCTGGGCAGGCTCCTCTGCTGTCCTCCAGACCACTAACCTCAGGGACTCTCTGCAGACACCAGGGCCTAGCCCATCACCTTACCCAGGGGGTACCAGACAATTCAATGTGCTTGATGCCTGTGGGGATCAAGGGAGACCCACCCGGGAATGCTGAGCCCTTTGAGTCCTTTCCTCTTTATGCCCAACTTTTAAGTGACCGAGGCCTGGTATGATGATGGAGGTGACCTCACATGACTTCTAGCAGACCCGACAAGAGGTGGAGATGGAAGAGCAGAGACCCCAGGCAGCAGCAGTGGGAGGCCATCAGCTCGGCGGTGTCAGTGGTCACTGGGTCCCTCCTCCCTCCTAGGCTGGGGCTTCCCTAACTTAACCTGGAGGTGGAGGGGAACACAGCAGCCACTCTACTGCTGTGCGTGGCTCCAGATTGCCACATAAATCAACCTGGGCTTTATGATGCTAATAAATTTTCCATCAAAATTTGGTTTGGAGCCTGGGGGTGGGGTGGAGGTGTGTGTGTTGCAGCAAGATGATTTAATTTGCTTTGTCCTTAAGCAAGAGGGAGAAGGGTAAGTACAGATGCTTTTAATTGAGTTCTCAGCAAACAGCCTGAGCACAGGAGGATGGCAGTCTACTACTCCTGGCCCTGCTACTGTAATGCTTCCCTCCCTTGGCCCACCCTGGGGCGGGGTCTCCCAGGGAGTTGCTGCAATGGCACATGGGTGTAGGGACGTCTGTTTTTCATGTGGATGGGCAATGATGATGCTTAAGAACTACCGCTGTGTGACAGTGGTGAGAAGGCTGTAGGCAGGCCCATCGGGACCTGGAGAGTCTTAGAGGCAAGGATGCCGGGGGCCGGAGGTAGCAGCTGCTGCCAGTGGGTCCCGCATTCCTTGCAGGTCCTGCACAGCCCCCTGGGTCCTGGGACATCCAACAGCATAGCAGAGCTCAAGCTTTAAATATGGCAAGATGTAGAAGGGAAGGGTTGGCTGGCGAAGTTCCCTCATGAGGGTGGAGCAAGGCACTGAAATCAAGAGGGAGGGGCAGAGGTCGGAGACCTTTCACCCCAGAGGCAGCTCTGTCATGGACAGGCGGGACTAGACCCAGGGTTGGGGTCAGAAGGGATCCCTGGTGCCCAAAGCAGAAGGCACATCGAAAATGCGGTTCATTAATCACTCATCATTCCAAGGCATTGGGCCTAGTGGGTGCATGCGTGACTGAACAGGAGGCAGCTGGGAACCGGGCCTCCTTCCACAGTTATGGTAGTGGACACCCCCTCCAGCTCCACGGCTGCCAGCGACCTGGAGAGTGTGGCCACTGAGTACTACAACCAGGCTTCTACGGACACCACCTAGTGTTGCGGTGCAGCATGGGAACAAGCTGGGCTGGGGCACACAGGCCTGATCTGTCACAGAGGGCACTGTGTTCTCGCCCTGCTCTAAGTCCAGGGCAGTCAGCTACTACGGGTGTGGGTGGGGTGGTGAGGGCAGCTTCTCAAGCGGTACCCCACACTTCAGGAGGTCCCTGGGCTCCAAAGGAGAAGCCAGGGAACAGGGGGTCCCTGAAAGGGACCCAAAGCAAAGGGCTTTAAACCCCACGGAAGGGATGCTTTATCTGTCTGCCACAACAGAGCTGGCACCCACAGCCAAAGCTCTCACAGCTCTTGTCTAGCGACCCTGGTGCCAATTAGCACTTCCTGTCCGTCCTTCTCACCAGAGCTGGCCACAGGACGAACACTTAGCAACTGTCAGGACTGTCAGGAAATGGGCCCTGCCCTCACAAGCAGGCCAGCTTAGGAGAGCCAGGGCCTGGGACCTGCCTCTGAAGAGGCAGCAGCTGCTAGTGGATGGTCAAGGATGCAGGAGGGGGCACGGGGCGTAGTATAAATAGCAGTGCCAGCACTGTTCCCCCACTGCAGAGGAGGGAGCCAGCCTCCAGTGGCCAGAGTGGAGGAATGTGTGTAACAGACTGGGTCCATCCCAGAAGCTGGGAACAGCCGTGTTCCCAGGCAGGAGGGCCGTCTTGCATGGCGAGGCCTGGGTGGGGAGAAGACACCAGCTAGAGACAGAGAAGGCCTTCTCCAAGAGTCCCAGTCTAGCATGCGCATGTAGACCTGGGTGGCAGCTAAATCCCGCTCTGAGGCAGGGAGGCTGGTGCTGGGCTGTCCCTGCCTCCTCACATCCTGCTCTCAGAGCTGGGTCTCACTGAGGACGATGTTGGCTGTGACGAAGAAGAAGCAGGAGAAAGCCCACAGTAGCACGAAGGCCACCCAGAAGGTGTGGCGGAATGGGGACCTGTGCTTGTTGACAGTTCCGTAGCCGAAGGCCAGCTGCGTGTCCCTGCGGCAGAGGTACACCAGGAAGGCAGGGATGACATACTGGATGCCCGTGCCTGCATAGGCTCCGGTAATGCCCACCAGGGACTCCAGGTCATGGGTGCAGAAGGCCACCAGAATGGGAGGCACCAGAGTGATGGTGGGAAACACCACGCGGTCTACCACCCATGGGTACGTACCGCCCTCACGGTGAAAGAGTGTCTTCCAGTTGTTGCGCAGGGTCACTGCAATGATGGGGAAGTTGGTGCTGATGGTGAACACAGGGAAGAGGCCCAGAAAGAACCGGACAGCAGCCAGGCCCACAATGTCGCACCTTGCAAAATTGAGGGTATACATGTCCATGAGGCTGTCACCACGGAAGCAGAAGATGGCCGTGAAGGAGAGGAGTCCATAGAAGGCCAGGATCAATGCGTAGTCCAGGAACACCAGGCGTGTGATGTGGCGCTTGGAGGAGATCGGGGTGATGAGGGATGGCAGTGAGTGTTGGCACATGAAGGAGTAGACACACACCCCAAACAGGTTCCGAACCCCCAAGAAGTTGGCCAGCGGTGGGTGCCCCTCTCCTTGCCTGTTCCCGATGCGCACCAGGGCCAGCACAATCATAATGGCGAAAGCTGCAAGACAAGGAGGGGGTCAGTCGGTGATGATGAACGTCCTCACCCCCTCAGTCCCTGCTCTGCAGGGCGGTGCAAGGACTGGAGCTCAGGGGAAGGAAGCGTGAAAACCCCCATAGCCATGCATGCGGGAGCTGCTCGCCTTGTGAGTGTTTTAGGTGCCCATGTCCGGTTCTCCCTCCTCTTCCCAGAAGCAGGGGCTTAGGCATGATCCAGAGAAAGGAGAAGGTGGGCTGACATCAGCCTGGTAAGGGGCTATCAGCTCCCTCCTCGTCCTTCAAGGACTCTCGGGGGCTCTGTCAGCTTCCTGTCAGGGGCAGACCTGGCTACAACTCATGCCTTCTCTCTTCCTTGGTTTCAAGGTTCTGTGCCTGTGAAGCTGGGCATAGGGGGTGGGGAGCTGAGGACTGAGAGGCACAGCACATTTGGGAGGAGATGTCCTCTTGGGCAGAGGTTCCTGCTACAAGTGCGTCAGAGGGCAGGAATTCTGGGAGTTGTGGGGGACTGGGTGAGCAGGGTCTGCAGCAGGTGGGAAGTGGTGAAGAAAGGGCACCAGAGAGTACTGGAGACAGCTAAGTCCCCAGTTGCTGGTTCTAAGGCTGGCGGCAAATGGCATGTGGTTCTGTTCTTCTGGGCTTGGGGGCATAGTTAGGGAATAGGGAATTGGCTGCAGAAGGGCATCTGTGACCTGATCTGTTCAGAGCAACCAGGCTTCCCCTGTAGGTAGAGACAGCTTGGCTTTACCCGGCAGCCTCCTCTCAGGCCCTCCACCCGTGGGCTGCTTACCAGCCCGGCTTCCAGAACCTGAGTCCCTGAAGATAGCTAAGTAGAGGACTCATACTACAGCACACTCAATGGACAAGGGTTCCTGGCAAGCTCCTGCCAACTAAGATGGTATTTCTAGATCTCCTCGCTTCTGATACCTGCTACTGATATCACCCAGAGTTGCCAGTGGTAACTACTCAACACACACAGAGATCCCTGAGTCTTTGTCTCCATTTTGAATTTATACATCCCTGTTGTCTCTATTCAGAACAGGTCTGACACTCCCTGTAGCCTGGGACAAGTCCACAGGGCATGTGACTCTTCTTTGTGAGTGGTAGGACAGAGGAGGCTCACATGTCCTGTCCATGGGCCCCATCAGAGGATCAGGGCTCTTCTTCAATTTGAAGCTAGGGGACTAGTATTATCTCCCTCAGGACATCCGGTACACGCCTTGGTTCTTGGGAGAGATTGTTCTGCTGGACCCATAAGAAGCTGGGCCAATGTCTCTTCCCTTGATGACACTTAGGAGTAGGCTGGAGTCGTTTATTACTTTTAATCAGAGCCGCCTGACACAGTGGCAGGGGGAACAGGAGGGGAGGAGGGAGCTCAGAACAGGACTGTAAAAACTGCCAATAAAGATGATTTGTTTCAGCTCTCACAGCCGCTCAATTCCACCACCCTCCTGCTCCAGGGCATCACAAATCTTTCCAGCCCTGGCCAGTCAAAGGGAAGCAGCAAACTAGTTCCTCTCTCAGCCTCAGCCCATGACCCCAGGAGTCTGGCTCATCCCAGAGGTGTAGGAAGCTGAGGGAAGTATACTGAGGAATGGCATGGGGGAAGCCGCCAGTTGACTGGAAGTGGTGACTCATGTGCTAGTGAGGCCCTAAGGCCTCAGATCAGCATGGTGGCTGTTCTGTGGCTCAGGTGCCTAGTAGCCAGTTATTCAGGAGGTGGGAGCAGGCATCTGGGCCCCTGTGTGTGTGTGTGTGTGTGTGCCCCCACGCGTGCACTGGATGAGGGCCAAGGGAGGAGCCGTGGCAAGGCAATATTTAAATTGTGTTTTGCTGTCACCATTTGGGATGCCACCTGTGACCTGGCCCTGCTCCAGGCCTCGGCCAAAGCCAGCGGGAATCTGGAAAGGGGCCAGTGGAGAAATCCTGCAGCTGTCTGTTGCTTGACCTTGGCCTTGGGCCTTGCGAGTGGGCAAGAAGGCAGGAGGTGGCTGGCTGTTGAGGTGGATGCCAGCACTTCACGGCTGGGTTTGGTCTCAGGTGCTGGCTACTCCTGTCTCCTCTCTGGGGGTGGGGCAGCCTCAAGTTAAGAGCTATGAACAGGTGCCAGCTGCTTGTTCAGGGTGGCCACCTGGACAACTCTGCCTGGGCTTTTCTTTCCCCCTTACTGCAGGAAAACCCAGGTTGCCCCTGAGCAGCAGGTTCCCAAGCAGTGACAGTGACTTTATAAGTGCATGTCTATGCACTTCCACCCCTCCAGTATCCACCTACTGACCTGGTCTTCCTGGGGCTGCATCCTACGTCAGGCTTTTCTAGAACTTTCAGGATGGCCTAGAAAGGCGTGGCTGTGAGTGATAAGGCTTTGCAATCCCCCATAACTAGTCTTATCTGTTAATGCTCTTCCAGAGACTAGTGACCCATCTAGTTCTGTTAAAATCTCTTTGTCAAAACCTCTTTTTCCCAGCTGGGTCTCACGGTGCAGGCCTGGAATCCCAGCTATGCAGGAGGCTGAGGCAGGAGGATGGCAAGTTCAAGGCCAGTGCCTGGGCTACAAAGGGAGTTCAAGGCCAGCCTGGGGAAATAAGTGAGGTTCTGTCTCCAAATAAAAGTAAGTAGCGAGAAAAATGCCTCAGCAATGGTTAAGAGCTCTTCCAGAGGATCTGAGTTCAGGTCTCAGCACACAGCTCACAACTGCCTGTAACACCAGTTAGGCACACACATGTGGCATACACTTACACAGACATATACATATAAATTAAAATTTAAAAATCTTTAAAAAATTGTAGAGGGCTGCAGTGGTAAACTGCAGTGGTATATAGGAGCTCAGTGGTAAACTGCTTGCCTAGTATGCACAAGGACCGAGGTTTAAACCCCAGTAACACAGACACACAGACACACACACACACACACACACACACACACACACACACACACACACACACACAGATGCACATGCTTTCCCAAAACTAAATCTGCCCTGGAGGGCCATTTCATGGAATGGCAGCTTCTTTTTTGTTTGTTTGTTTGAGACAGGGTTTCTCTGTGTAGCTTTGGAGCTTGTCCTGGAACTCGCTCTGCAGACCCACTGGCCTCGAACTCACAGAGATCTGCCTGCCTCTGCCTCCTGAGTGCTGGGACCAAAGGTGTGTGCCACCACCGCCCGGCGAATGGCAGCTTCTTGATAGTCACCCAAAGGGTGCATGCTCCTCTGTGTTCTTTCTCCCTCCCTCTCCTTAGCTACGCTGGGCACTATCCGTCAAAAGCGGGGACAGCATCCAAAGACCACTGGATCAGGTGAGGGAAAAGTACAGCATCTAAGGGATGAGGTGACTCCTGAGGGCCTACTGTGCGCTAGGCCCTATGAACATGAAAGGTGACACATCTTCACCCAGGAGAAGGGAGGAAGCTCTACACGTGTGTGCCCAAAGAGCTCTCTGGCCAGCCGCAGGTGGGGACCCTCGTTGAGGCAGAGGAAGTGTGCAGAGGCCTGGGGGAGAGCCCCGGGAAGTCCAAGAGAAGGGCCTAGTGACTCCTCCCCACCACCTTGAGCACACTCAGATCGCACTGTCCCCGGGAACAGGAAGGGGGAGGGAAGAGTGTTGGGCTGGCTTCCAGGCAGCTAAGTTCAAAAGAAATATTTAGGTCCTTAATTGGACAGAGAGAGAAGGGAAGGGAGTGGAGGGCTCCGACCTGCACGGGTCCCAGGACCAGGGGGCAAGACTAAGGCCCACTCTCCTGGACCAGACTCCTTTGTCCCTGACACGTCCTGCCTTCCTGGGTACCTGAAGAGCAGAGTTCACGAGCCATCTCCTAGATTGATCACCCCGTCCCTGGAGAGACGGCTGCTCCAAAAACTCATTAGGTCTGCTAATAAATCAAGGTGAAATAAGATGACAGGCTATGAACGACAGACAGTGCAGGAGGCGTGGAGGGGACTGCCGTGCCACCCGGGCTCAGTCACCGCTCACCTCTAGCTGCAGGAGAGGCACAGGTGGACACGGAGGTGAGATGGCGCGTGGCCCCCAAACATCCAAATGCCCCATCGGAGGTGCAGGGGGCTGCCCTTGAGCAGCGCCTGCGGCTCCCGGGGGCAGTGCCAGGTGTCTGTCTCTGCCCTATCCCGGGCTAAGCTCTGAGAACCCATATCTGCATGCACCTGCTCTCCACACCGGAAGTCACACTCCACGGGGTGTGGAGAAGCATCGAGGAGTCAGGGAGAACTCAGAAGCTGGTGAGAGCTTCACGTCAGGTCACATGGGGACAGGAGGCCTGGGCAGGTCATCTGGACAATGACGGGGGTGGGGGTGGGCGCAGGAGACTTTTATTATTTATAGAAACAAGTGTGTCGGTTTTGCATAACCTGAGGCTTGGCCTTGCCTGTCACTCACTCATTCAACAGTCTCCCTGAGTGTCTGCAGAGTGCTGACACTATTCTGGCCACTCAGGGGTAAGTGCACAAGACAGACATGGGTCCTGTCCTTGTGGAGTCCAGAGTGGAGGAGAACCAGCAGGGACAAGGTCCCAAAGACAATCACAACAGAATAGAGAACTGGTTAGTGGTCACCTTAGTGGCAGGGGGTTGACGACATCCCTGAGGCAAGAATGGTCCAAGTTCAAGGGTAGAAGCCCACTGAGGAGAGGGGAGGGGCGGCAGGTGCCAGGTGCCAGGAGGGAATCTAAGGATCTTCCTGGCTGCTCTGTTCCCCAGGTCTGCAGCTGCCACACCTGCTCTTGGTTTAGGCTCCTTGCGAGGCAATGAGGAGCCGGCTGCCCCTGCGGTTTCCAGGCTCCCAGTCCCCGACTCTGCTCGAAGCCATGTGCTGCTTACAGGCAGGCTTCTGACAGCTGATCTAAGTTCTACAAGCTGGCCTTGCCATATTGATTCACCTTGAGGTGCAGCTTGCTTCCCCCCCCCCCCCCCCCCCCGCCCCGACATCTAACTCTTTGGAGGGAGGGAGAAAGACAGGTGCAGCCGGCAAGCCATTATCTGAGGAGTGGAGACAAAATCAGGCGCTGCTCCTCCCTCCGGAGGCCTTGGGCGGCCAGCTGGAGAGACGCACATTTCCCTTCGATGTACTGGGAGGCTAGGGCAAAAGCCACATGGGCACCAGGACACCCGACAGCACCAGCAGCACCTGCGTGGCTTTCTTCCCTCTTCTCTGGTGACAAGAGCCAGATAAAGCCCTATGGGAGCTGTCTGACCCAATGCTGTCTGTCTGTCTGATCTCAGAGCATCCCTTTGGCAGGGAGAAAGGCAAGCCACACCCTCCTGGGTACCTGCCAAGGACAGAGGCATGTGGATCCCTAAGAACATCAGAATAAACAAACAGTGCCTCTCCTGAATCCTTGCCTTTCCAAGCAGGCCCTGCCTTCCTGGGACTCACTCAGGGCAGGGAAGGTGAGTAGTGTTTTTACTGACCAGGTGAAGCCACAGATGGAGTTACAGACTTGTTGGGGCCAGATGCGGGGTAAGCAGGAATCTGACGTTATGGCATCCGTAACAGATGTCTTAGGGCAATTGAGAGGACACAGGAAATGGTTTTGTTTTTTTTTCCTAAGCACACACTCAGTTTCCAACTCTTAGGCAGGGATTGGGAGTTTTCAGAGACCAGCTCTGGGGTAGCCACCGGCAAGCCAGCTTGCACTGGAGGTGTGGGGAAGGGAGGGCTTCTCCCCAGTTCTCTTAGGCAGTACTGCAAGTGACCTGGCTGATATCCTTGGTCTCTGAGTCTCGGTTCGGAGCTTCCTGCTGCTCAGTGTGGTGTGAAGCATGCCAGGACCTTGTCTTCCTTGGATCCGGCATCTTGTGGGACTGGCATGAATTGGGCTACCTGCCTAGGTACCACTGATGCTGGTGCACATGGACCATGGCTCTCCCACCCCCTTTCCTGGGGCCACTATGACTGTGAGGGTAAGACACAGAGTCCTTCTTAGTGACTTTACTATTTTCTTCTTCCCTGTGAAATGGGAAGATTTCTTTTTATTTTTATTCACAGGGAATTTCACAGTACTGAAATGGCATGGGGGACTTCTGAGCATAATGAATGCTGCCCAAGTCTCTCCTTTTGTTGGTGGCAACAAAATCACAGAGCTTAGGCCAGCAAAATGGCTCAGTGGGTAAAGGGGCTTGTAGCCAAGCCTGATGGCCTGAGTTTAATCCTTGGGCACTCATGGTGGAGAAAACTGACTCCTGCAAGTTCTTCTCTGACTCCACACGCATGCCATGGCACAAACACATGCATGCAAACACATACAAATTATATAGCCCAGGTTAGCCCCCAACTTATATGTAGCTAAGGATGTTCTTGAAGTCCTTGCTCTCCTGCCTCCACCTCCCAAGTGCTGAGATTATATCTGTACCACCATGCCCAACACTATTAATCTTTTCATGCTGATTACATACTAAAAGATACTTTCATATGTTTAATAAGTATTTTTGTTTGTTTGTTTTTTTGAGACAGGGTTTCTCTGTGTAGTTTTGGTGCCTGTCTTGGATCTTGCTCTGTAGACCAGGCTGGCCTCAAACTCACAGAGATCCTCCTGGCTCTGCCTCCTGAGTGCTGGAATTAAAGGCGGGCACCACCACTGCCCAGCATTTAATAAGTATTTTAAATCGAGTATATTCTTAAAGATTTATTTTTATTCCCGTGTGTGCACATATGTGTGGGTGGCTGGGGAGGCCAGAAGAGGTCGTCAGATCCTCTGGCGCTGGAGTTACAAGCAGTTTTGTGCTGTCTAATGTAGATGCTGGGAACTGAACTGAACTCAGGTCCTCTGGAAGAGCAGAAAGCCATCTCTCCAGCCTCAAACTTGAGCATGATCCTATGGGGCAGTGGAGTTTCACTGTGGCCAGTGTTCTTTGTGGGTACCTGTGATGTCCTGACTTGTTGGGAATTTGAAAGACTTCTGCCTCCTGCCAGACCTCAACCTTAAGGTTTAAGTATGGGAAGAGCTGAGTGTCCTGACTCTAACCTCTGCCGTACCCCGTCTGCATGGGGGATCTGAAGGGCCGGGCTGGAGGTACGGTACTGACTTTGGAAAGTACAAGGAGCGGTGCAGCTGGGAGAGCATTTGCCTGGTGTACACGGCCCAGGTTCAATCCCGAGTATCGTGAATGAAAAAAAAAAAAAAAGGTGAAAGGCAAAGAGGCTGAGTCCCCTTGGGTGGTGACAGCCAGGGTGTCCTGTCCTGCAGAGAGAAGGTGCTGACTTGGGTGGTGACAGCCAGGGGGTCCTGTCCTGCAGAGAGAAGGTGCTGACTTGGGTGGTGACAGCCAGGGTGTCCTGTCCTGCAGAGAGAAGGTGCTGACTTGGGTGGTGACAGCCAGGGTGTCCTGTCCTGCAGAGAGAAGGTGCTGACTTGGGTGGTGACAGCCAGGGGGTCCTGTCCTGCAGAGAGAAGGTGCTGACTTGGGTGGTGACAGCCAGGGTGTCCTGTCCTGCAGAGAGAAGGTGCTGACTTGGCCTAGGGGGAGAGGGCTAGGGAAATAGCATGGGGCCTAAGCCACCAAGCTAGAGGGTTATCTTGTTACGGGAGAAGCTGGAACAGTCTTGCCCCCGGCCTGTCTCCTACAGCAGGACCTAAGAGGATAAGAAATATAGCTGTGGTGGATGAGGACGTGTGTCCATCAAGGCCAGACTATGTACTACAGTCTTTCCTTACTTCCCGAGTGCCCTAGAGGGACATGGATACTTGAGACCATGACTCTCAGAGCCAAAGATGAATCCAACAAATATTGTCCCAGTATGTCAAGGCCCCAGGCCCTTCTCATAAGCAGTCATTTTCCTTCATACTTCCTGGAGAGTCCCGCTTCAACACAGAGCTTCAACTGTTCTGGTCCCGGATACCCACACTGGGATGGGCTCAAGCGTGTACTGCCCCAACCCTGTGCCATTTCCTAAGTCTTGTTCATGGCTCTGGCTCCAGTTTAGCACATACAAGGAAGCAGCCATCCATCGAGGTGGCCATCCATCACTGTGGCTGTCAGGAGGACAGCACTGTCTTCTCCAAGCAGAGAATCAACATGCCAGAGCTAATGATAATGAATGGCCAGTGCGCACGCATCAGTGGCTGGGCCCGGTGCTCTGGCAGGGAGCTGGGTCTGGTGGAGGATGTGGCTCCAGCTTTGTCCTTCACCACCACCCTGCCCTCCCAGGGCACAAGGCCATGGGTCCGCTTCTGCCTGAAGCTGGGTCACAGTGGGTGGGGTGGGGGACTGACAAGGCCACATGGGCCTGAGCTGAAAGCAGGTGCAAGTGATTGTTTGTTCTTTAACCCATGGGACTAACTGCCTGCAAAGGAGCCACATTCAGACACAGGAAAAGAGCTGGGGTGGAGGGGGTTAATGCTGCCCCAAAAGCTGCTGCATCTGACAGACGACTGAGGGGTGGAGTCTGGTTTTGTTTCCAAAAAAGTCCAAAATTTCAAGTTACAGCGGCTTCAACCTGAGTGCCACTTCACTGCTGCTCTTGGGCAGACTGATGTACCACTGCCTTTAAAGTTGAACAGTCAGAAGACTGGCAAGAAGGGTCAGCAGGCAAACGCAAGCCAGGCAACATAAAGGTGGAAAGAGAGAAAGGACCTCTACAGGCCACCCTGGCATACACCCTCCCTCCCCTTCTCTCGGTCTCTCCTCCCCTCCCCTGACACAGACAGACAGACAGACACAGACAAAGACACACACACACACACACACACACACACACACACACGCGCGCGCGCGACACAAAATTAAGTGGAGGTGCTGGGGGGTCAGCACTGAGGGGAATGAAGCGGCCAGCACAGCAGCAATTGGCATTGGCAGGGACAGACTCAGTGTAGTCACTGAGGAAGCATCCGCTATCATCCCCCAGCCTCACTTCCTCTGCGGAGGTGTGATTCCCAACACCAGCACACCGGGCACACTTCTCCTTGTGCTTGAAGGGGGAGACTGGTTCACTCTAGTGACTCTACCTTCCCAGCCGGCCCAGGAGCTTCGGGAGCTTGCCCTGAACACCCAGCACCAGTACCAGCTAATCTGGGGGGCTTTGGAGGTCGGGGGAGTGGGATGGGGGCCCACGTGCTGGCAGCTCACACCTGCTCGACAAAGATCCTCGGCACCTCTTCTTGCTCGACCTAGGGTAGTTAAAGCTACACAAGGTACATGTTCCTCTGTGTGTGTGTGTTCTCCTCACAGATTCTTTGATGTCTGAGTCGGTCCATCCTTCCTGGCTGTCATTCATCTACCTGCGCAGGGACTGAGGTCTCCTGTGTGTTCCCAGGAAGGACAAGACAAGCTTGGCAGGAGTTTGATGTACTTTGGGGTTCTGGGTGGACTTTTCCTGAGACTATATGGCCTGCCTCTGCTGACCTCGCCTGTTAACAACTCACTCTGAATACCTTCTCTACTGAAAGGAGGGAATTCAAACTAGCCTGGCTCCTTTCGGTGCTGGGCGGGTCCCTGTGTGGTCCAGAAGACCAGATTCCATCCACTTTTAGGACTAATTCTATCTACCCCATGGCTACAAGCTTCTCCTGGAGGGGCCTGGAGCAGAGGCCTCCCTCTCCACCTGAGATAGAGATACAGGGCAGGCACTCGGTCTCCAGAGCAGCCAAGCTCCTAGTATGAAAGCAGGAGCTCTGGTCTTGTCATCCTTCAATGTCTCCCCCTCCGTGCACACAGGTGGCGCCTGGGAGGCAGAGTCTCCATTTTTCATTCCCGAGTTGTCAGGGCAGCTTGGTTAGTGACCGTGGGGACAGCAGAGCCAGGAGCTTGGCTGCCAGACAGCTAATCTCCTTTCTGGAGATTGAAACATAAAGCTTCAGGTACTGTCACCTTCCCCACTGAAGGCCTGCTTGGCCTCCCTGCAGAGTGGCCAGCTAGTGCAGAGGGACTGAGGAGGAGAGCAGAGGAAGACAAGGAGAAGCAACCGATACCAGGGCCAGGGTGTTTCGAGTCCCCTGGCCTGAAGGAGCAGCCGCTCTGGAGCTGCAGGGCTGCTGTGGCTTGTAGGTGGTGGCTACAAGGACCCACCCTGTGCAGAGACCACACCTGTCACACAGTCGTGTCCGACCCTCCCCTCTGCCGACCACAGGTGCTCTTCCCTTGCCTTGGGAGTGCTCGGGTAGCTGTCCCACTAACCTCCCGGAGGAGCAGCAGATCTGAGTAGATCTGCATGTGGCAGAAGTGCATGAAGGTCAGAGCTGGCAACAGTGGAGCTGCATTGATGGGCAGCTGGAAGAGAATGGCCGCCTTCTCTGAGTGCCCAGCACAGCGTTCTGGTTGGTCTTGACCGAGGCTGGCCAAGGGTGCAATTGCCAGCCTATGGCTGGCTCTTCTCTAGGAAAGGCTAATGACATGTCTGCTTCACCCTGATGGCCTGCCCACAGAAACCCCAAGTTCCTCTCTATGCACTGATATTTTTGTGTGCTGAGAAAATGTCTCGAAAACTCAGAGTACAACGAAGACCACCAAGGCTTGTTTGGTCCCCTCTACTTGTTCAACAGCCACAGAGAGTCCTGGGGAGTAGCCACTGGGCAGGACAGTTTGAGCACAAGAAGGCTGGCTGCATGCAGATGGGGAATGGAGACGGGAGTCGGGACGCACAACTTTCATTTTCTGAGGCAAGGCTTTTCCTGGACTTCTGGGTAGCAGCAGTTGAGGGGCAGCACAGGAATTCAAAAGCCACTTGGTAGCAGTGGAGGACAGATGGCCCAGGCTTACAAGACCCCTGACTGCTGGTGGTGACTGGGAGACTCTCCCCTGGGGCCACCACAGACCTGGGGACAGGTGGAAACCAGAGAGCCCTCCTGTTCCCGAGTGAAGGTCTCTTCTTGGGGGACCTGCAGCCTTGTTTGTCATCACTGACTAGTCGCCCCCGGCTGCGGGCTTGGAAAACAAATCTAGGGCACTTGCAGGGGTGGGGTGGGAGAGCAGGGCTGAGCCACGTCCCCAGGCACAACAGCCCTAGCTGCGCTATGGACGCCTGACAAGGATGGTGTTTGACCCACTTTGAGGGGAGTGTGGAGCTGGAGAGCAGGAGGCGACAGTTCTGAATACACAAACAGAGAGGAGGGAGCTCTATGGGTCCTTGACAGCCCAAAGCAGGGCGGCGGTGCTCCAGAGCGGCCTTTATTAGAAAGAATTGTGTTTTTAATAACACCAACGGGGTGCCCTGAGCTGAGCCAGCTGTCGGTGAGCCAGAGCAGGGGTGGCAGGGTGGGGAATGGGATTGGAATAATAATGCTGCTGTGGCCCCTTCTAGTCCAGAGCTCCCGTGGGGGAGCCACCAACAGGTCTAAGTCTTGTTGCTTTGGGCTCAGGGCAGAAGGCCCTGGTTGCTTGACCTGTGGGAATGAAGGATAGTGCCACGGCTGACTCATGTGTCCCTGGGCCACCTGCTGCTGACAGAGGGACAGGACTAAAGATAACCCCCCATGCCCCAACAACAGGGATGAGTCTGCTCACTTCCCTCAGGTGGTGGTGGAGGTAGAGCTGGAGTACAGGGAACACTGCTGGGTGTCGGGAGAAGGGGACACAGGCTGCTTTGCTGATACTGGGAATCATAGCTCATTTTTGGACATGGCTGAGGCAATGTTCCTGACCTCACAGCCAGTCCCGAGGGAGGCACCTCCTGAGGCTACTCTGGGGATGGGACAGCTGAGTGTGGCGGCAGTGAGGGTGATCCTCCTGTCCGAGTGCTGAGCAGGTGCCAGGCATGGTCCTAATGCACCTTCTAGTCCGTCTCACTGGATCTTCACAGTCCCCAGTGAGGCAAGTCTTTCTTGCCACAGCACAGAAGAGGGTCCCAGAGGATGGAAGCCTGGTCTGTGCACAGTGAGAGAGGATGCCGTCAGGCCACATAAAGGGAGCCAGGCCAGAAGGCTCAGTGACAACCAGCAGGTGTGGCACCCAGGTGAGGCCCTGTCACACAGCTGTCCCAGAACAGGGATCCGATGCCCTGTTCTGACCCTCTGGCACCAGGCACTCATGTGGTACATATACATACGCATGCAGACACACACACACACACACACACACACACACACACACACACACACACACACACACACACACAGATCAAAGTACCCCAAATCGGCCAATGTGGCATGTGAAATGAATCCACACTGGCATCTGTCACCTATATCCTGACATTTTTCCTGGACAACTGGCTATTTGCAAAGACCATTTAAGCCTTCAAATCCCACTGTGGAAACACAAGGCAACTCACAAAGTAAGGGAAGAGCAGAGGAAGAGCCCCCAGAGGAATGAACCTGAGGCTCCTGGGCACAGCTCTGGGGGCCTGCGATCGACCCCAGCTTCCTTTCAACAGATGGCAGAGCAAATTCCTAATTAACCGCGAGAAACTTTACGGCTCAGCACATTCATTCACGATTTTCCGGTCCCTTTGGAGCCTATTCTTTCTCTTGTCTTCTGGAACCCGAGCCAGCTCACCGCCTCTCTGAGCTCCCTACTCAGCTCTTGGAAAGGCACAGGCCTCATTTGGGGGGTGTGGAGAAAGAGTGTGCGTTGGCAAAGTGTGGGAATGGGGAGTTAGAGAGGGAGGCGGAGGAGTGTGGGGAGGAGGGTCTTGAGAGGGACGTGCCACACAGCTGCTTCTCAGAGGCAGAATGACAACTTGGCAAAGGCTCCTGAGGACAAATGGGGCTTCTGAGATCACTGCCCAAAGGGTGTTCTAGAAAAACTGCCCGGGGGTGAGCTTGGCTCAGAGAAACACCCTTGCTGTGGCCCAGGGCAGGCTGGGTTCCCTTCCATGAACAGGCTGCCTGTCTGGTGTAGTTTGGGGGCTTCTGTGGCCTTCTTCTCCTCTTTAGAGCAAGGTGTTAGGTGGAGGAGAATGCCTGCTCCTAGTTGAGAAGAGAATTGCCCTGGCAGTCCTTCTGCCCCAGCTGGGAGCTCCACCCCGCTCACTATGGTCTAGTTTACTTAACGGCAATTTTCCTTTTCCTGGGCGGCTCTGTCACTAGGAAGCCCAGCTTTTTAAGTCCAAAGGTCTGAGTCTCTCATGGAGAAAAATGACTGCCTTGTGTTCTGTCGCCCACAGCAGTGTGCCTGGGAGACTCCTGACAGTTGATTATCTCTCAGCTCCAAGGGAGAAGAGAGGCCAACAGTGGCGGAGGCAATGTGTCCAGGCGGCAGCATGGCTGTGGAGCGACAAAGTGCCAAGGACCCCCCACTGCTGGCCTCTGCGCAGGCTCCCGCTGCTGCCCACAGACCCTCGGGACCACCGTCTCCTGCTCTGTGGCACACAGGAGCTGCTCGGAGGCCCAGGAGTCCCAGGGTAGAGTTGGGGTTCTGCCCTGTAAGAGGCAAGGTGGCAGTTCCCATGGGGGAGCAGCGGCTTTGAATTCGGGACCTGATTATACGCCTTGAGCTTCCTTTTACTTCATTTCTTTTCCTTTACTTACTTCCTTCTTTCTTTTGTTTTTTTTGGGAGACAGGGTTTCTCTGTGTAACAGCTCTGGCTATCCTGGAACTCACTCAGTAGACCAGGCTGGCCTTGAACTCACAGAGATCTGCCTGCCTCTGCCTCCTGAGTGCTGGCTGGGATTAAAGGCGTGCGCCACCACCTGGCCTTACTTTGTTTCTTTAAGATTTATTTTTTCAGTTTTGGTTGTGAGCATTAGCCTTTAGGAGCTAAGCTCTTTCTCCAGCCCTGTTTTTATTAATTTAAATTGTGTGTGTGTGTGTGTGTCTGTCTGTCTGCATGTGAGTATATGCACATGCACACTGGTGCCGGTGGGGGCAGAGGTATCAGATCCCCCTGGAGCTGGAGTTACAGGCGGCTGTAAACCATCCACGGGTGCTGGGAACATATATGTGCACTTGCTCCGGCGAATGTTGACGGCAGTGTGGGAATGAAGGTCAGAAGACAACCTTAGGTGCCAGTTGTGGTCTTCAGCCTTGTTTTAAGACAGCCTCATTGCTGGAGATCCTCTGTCTCTACCCCTATCTTCCCATAAGAGCTGGGATCCCAACCCCTGCACTACTGTGTCCGGCTTCTATGCAGGTTCTGGGGAGCCAAACTCAGGTTATCAGGCGTGTATGGAGAGTGCTTTTTACCTACTGGGCCAGCTCACTAACACACCCAGGTGTCTGGCCAGACTCAGGGGAGGGGAGGATGGAAGGAAGCAAAGGCAGGTTGGAGCGAGCCTTCCAGGGCCCGGGGCGTGCTGGCATGCGCTTTGCTGGAGTTCTGAGCCAATCCATGCACTTGCAAGAAACATATTTACTGTTAGCCTCTTCCTTTCCCTTCTGTGCGTCCTTCCTCCCACTTCCTCTCTCTTTGAGACCGGGTCTCACATAGCTCAGGCTGGCCTTGAACTCCTGATCCTCCTGCCTCCTCCTCCTCCTAAGAGTGGGGATTATAAATGTGTGCCACTACACTGGGCCCAAGCTTCCCTCTTTAGATGGATACATCCTTCAAAAATATGGAAGTTAACTGTCATTATCAGGGCTGTTGTCCCTTATGGGCTGACACAGGAATCCATCAAGCTGGTCAGAACACGTCCCCCCTCACCCCTGCTCATCCCTCAGTGTCATCCCAGCCATGGAAAGAAATGAGAAAGAGTCAGCCTCAGGCTAGAGCTCAGAGAGCCCCTTCCCAGGCCAAGGACAGGCAAGCACCAGCAGGCCAGAGGCCAGACTTGTAGACCCAGCCTCAGGGAGTGAAAGGAACTGGGTGACAGAGAACGTTCCTCTCCAAACCCTGCCCACAAAAGACATCCTGGAACTCTCACAAACACCACATAAGCCAAGACATAATTCGGGGGGTGGGGGTGGGGAGGGGTTGGGGTGGGGGTGGGGTGACTCGACAACACAGCTTGGGTCTGACCCCTGCCAACCCTGAGTTTTAGGCACCAAGCCCTCTGGGGCTCCTGGATTAGAGAGTTGGGGGGGCTACCCCACCCCCAAGCTATAGAGCCTGCTCTAGCTGGGCCAGGCCAGGCTGCTTGAAAGGATGACCCCCCCCACTTCCCAACTGTGGAAGCCAGGATTCCCATGGTTCCTCCCACTGAGCTGGGGGAACCAGGGGTTGGGAGAAGTGGCCCTTAGCAGAATCATCATCCTGCTGGGGTATGGCAAAGAGTCAGTAGCAGCCTGCAGCCTTGGTCCTGTTAAGGAGGCTCAGGACAGCCAGGAAGAAGGAGTCCAGAAAACTCTGTGCTGTCGGGGGTGGGATGGGGACTCCTGGACAAGTCCCCTGTAGCCAAGGCTGGCCTTGAAGTAACTCACTTTGTAGCTAAATATGACCTTGGACATCTGTTTCTACCTCTATCTTGAGTGCTACAGTACAGGTACATGCCACTATATCTGATTTTATTTGGTGCCAGGGACCAAACCAGGGCATCATGCATACCAGACAAGCACTTACTAAGTTACGTCGCCACCCCACCCCCGTGTTTTTAGCTTTTATACTGAGAAAGACAGATACGTGACAGGCAGCCAGAGGAGAGGCAACAGCAGCCTCATAGCTGATCGTCCTCAACCCTGCCACACCAGCCCGCGGGCTCCTTCCCTGAGGTGGAAATGATCAGATGCCTGCTGCTAACCCGGTCCAACGGGGAAGACCCCCAACTCTACCTGAGGACAAGAGCGCTGTCACCCGGGGGCATCGGTTAGTTAGAACTATAGATGGTGTGGGTATCTTTCCACACGCTGGTGGTCCAAAGCTCAGAGGCCGAGAGCAGCCGCTACCATGGCCCACTCACTGGGTTTTATGGCTGTGCCACATAATCACACTCCTGAGAAGGCAGAACGGTGTTGTTCCTGTCCCCTCCAGGGGGCACAGCCCGACCTAGCATGGTCATGTGAAGGAGGCTGGACCAGAATTAGCAGTCCAGGTCCTAGCCCAGTTCCATCCATTCAGTGTGACCTGGAAAAAGGCACTCACATTTTTTCGGTACTAAATTTCCCCAGCAGTAAAAGGGCCGACAGAGCACTTGCCTTCTCCTTGCCCTCTGGAAAGGTCAAAGGACCAGTCAGGCAGACTGAACAGAGTTTGCCTGGCTTCTCTGCAGAGGCCAGGGACTGGTGGGGGAGGGGGGGTCTCAGACTCACCGATCCATCGCATCAGAGAGGTCAAGATCTGCAGGTACTTTGTCTTCTGGACGTCGAAGAGGTGAAAGGTCCAAGGAGGAGGGTGAAGACAGCCTGGGGGTGAAGAGCGCAATGAGATGGTGTGCACAGGTGTGTCCACAAAGCAGGCTGTGAGGACAGAGCAGCCTGCACACATTGCTAAGGCCTGGCAGTAACACAGGTGAATACTTGACTTCTTCACAGAGCCTTCCTGGGGTCCATCAACATCACTGGAAATAAATACCAGGACTAGAGGCAGGGCGGGAGAGCCAGAGTCTCACTTTCCTGCTACTCACACTTCCTGTTCTGATGTCACTGCCACTTCTAGGCAAGGCCCAGGCTTCATCCTGGGACCCCCACCCAGTCCACCTATGGACTCTGGCAGGCACCGCTGAGGGAGCCTCGGACCCAGCAGTGTGCTGCTGTGATCATGACCAGAGATGAAACACCAATGAGATGATCCAGAAGGAGTACCAGGCAGGCCCTCCTCATCACAGGGAAGAGGACAGAGGGAACAGGGGACATGAGGGCTCTGATTGGCAGAGGCAGCTGAGAGGATAAGGATGTCCTCTTTCAACAAGGAGGGGAACAGAGGACAAGCCAGGGCTGCTGGGGCCACTTAGGGAAATACCCTGGATTGACAGGGAAGGCCTCATCTAGAAGACCCAGGAATGGGATTGGGAAGCCATTCAATGGAAGAGTGCTTGCCCTGGGTTCAATCCCCAGCACCGCATAAACCAGGTGTGGTGGCACATGCCCATTATCCCCGTCAGACCTGTTACTCCCAGCACTCTGAGGGTGGAGGCGGAAGGACTGGGTGGCCAAGGTCATCCTCATCTACACAGGCGAGCTGGGAATGAAGAAGTCAGGGGTGGGAGGTGAACTGCTCCAAGACCGGGGGTGGGGTGGGGTGGGGGGGGGTGGGGGGGGAGGCGTGGCTCTGGCCCCCTTAGTTCTTCCCTTTTCTTTGGAGAACAAAGGAAAATGCTAACTTAAAGGAAAAAAAATAGAGCCCTGCCTTAGGCTACTGATCTGTGGGGTATGTAGACCCCTTACAAGAAGCAATTGGGGTAGATATGGGGATGTCCCAGAGGGAGGGGGGGTTGGGCTCTCCATGCCAAATTGGCTGCTCAGGAAGCAGAGGGATTAAAAGCTGCTCCTTGGAGTTAAGATGGTACCATTTCCAATCTGCCACTCGGAAGCAGGCGAAACATCAGCCCTTATTAACATTTGCACTGTGCCATTTCATCACGCTGATGCTAATGACACTCACCAGAGACGCAGCATACGGAGGGGTGGTGCGGAGCCTCAAGAACTTGGGGAGAGGAGCCTACCATGGCAAGCTGGGCTCTGGCCCTATGAGCAGGGTGACCCCATCACAGCTGCCAGGATTGGGGGGGATGGGATGAGGCAGTTCCTGTGACAGGCATGAGGGAGCTCCTGGGGCGGGAGCCCACTCCGCCCCGTCACAAGGAGGGCAGGAAGTGGGGGAAGCTGTGACCTCTTATCCAAGACCATTATCACTGTGAGAATGAGTGACAGAAGGATTCCAGAGCCGCCTAAGAAAGACTCTAATTAGCTGGGGTGGGTGAAGGCGTCCTGGCAGTCCTGGGAGATTTCTGGAGAGAAAGGCCTTCTGCTGGGGGCCTCAAAACCAGCCTTGCTTCTGTTCAGGGAGGCTGGGATGGATAGAGAAGCATTTGTTTAGGCTGGGTGACAGCAGAGGGCAGGGGAAGGGACTCTCTGTGAAGGTAAAGGCAGGGTCTAGGGTAGCCCAGGCAGGAAAGCTGGACCACAATAAGAAAATGCACACCAGCCACCGCCCCCCCCCCCCCCCAGCTGAGCCTGTCTGCATCATCAGGAAGTCATTTAGGAAAATTCCCACTTCAGGGAAACTTTCCATTGATGAATTTCTCTTTTGCCGCAAAGAGAAGGTGCCGTCAGGGAGAGGCATAAACACAAATGTGTCCGAGTGCCTTCGCTCTGCGGGACTGGGTTCGTGGGATGCCGGGGGGTAGGCAATTCAGCTCTGACCTGGGATGTCTCCAGCTGCAAACATGGTGTCCAACTGTGGAAGCCAGAAATCTTGGGGGGCTCATGTGGAAGGTCAGATGTCATATAGAGCATGACACCTGATTTTTAGAATGTTCTTTTTGAGAGGAGGGGAGGGAGGGAGGGAGGGAGAGAGAGGGTTTCTCTGTGTAGCCCTGGCTGTCCTGGAACTCACTTTGTAGACCAGGTTGGCCTGCTGCAAAGGCCCAGGGTCACCCTCCAGGGTCCTTGCACAGAGGCCTCATCTGTCATCTTCCTCATCCTAAGTGCACCCTTGTAAACATTTCAGGACACGGGGTACCCCATTTTGTAAAACCCTATGGGTAGAATTAATTCTAGGTGCAGAGGGTCCCTGGAGCCAACCGAGTGACAGAATGAGGCCCACCTGTTAGTCCAGACAGCAGGTCTGTCCTCGGAACAGGACCAGGTGGTAAAGAACTCTTAGGACTGAGCTCCAGCTGTGGCTGGACAGTGGCTGTGTTTCCCATCGATGCTCAGGAACACAGACCAGCTTCACTCCTGAGGAAGTTCAGGGTCCACCAAGTCACAGGCAGCATGCGCACACCACCAAACAGCGGCCCCTGCACGGGCTGTACGCTCACACAGCAGAGGGAGCCCGGATGAAGCAGCAGACCTGGAGCTAATTAATGAACAGGTGTCCTTGGCAAATCAGCTCAAGCCAGAACTAAGCAACTGCAGGAGTGAGCATCCAGAGTGGCAGAGGACGGGTGTGGAAACAGGGAGAGAGACTGGGTCCAGCAGGGCAGAGCCCACCACTGAGCAATCACCAGCCAGATGAGGTGCGCTCTTTCCCGTTTACAGGAAGGCGAGAGAGAAAGCCAAGAGACAGCCTATCCTCTTGGGTCTTCCAGTCTAGCCCATATGACATTATAAATTAGCTGGCTCCTGAGCAAATTTTCCAACCCCCAAATGCCATTGATCAGTTCCAACTCAGTCTCCGCTCAAGGACTCTCGTCGCCCCTTTCATTACAGAAAGCAGGGACACCGGTCACAGCAGCCAGGCATGTTTCTTTTAAAAAAAGAAAGGAAGAAAAAACAAGACAAAACAAAACAAACCAGCAATGCTTTGATTTCTAATGAAATTTTCAAGCTGGTTTCTGGGAATAAGTCCGAGACAGACCGAGAGGGGCAAACAGGGCCACTCAAATCTCTCTTTCTGGGTCAGTGAGTTTTGCTGCATACCAAAGGCCCCACAGCAACCTTGCTGGAGCTTGATGGACACGAGGCAGCGTGTGTTCCCAAGGCACTGCAGGCAGTGCTCAGCCACTGCTTTTTTAGAATGTTCTGGTCTACTGTTTGTCAGCTGTCTGCCTCCCTGTGTCCCCGAGGCAGATGACATTCACCTCAGCTGCTCAGGTGTCAAGCGCCCAGCCATCTCCAATCTCTTTCTTGACTCAAGCACTAGATTTCTGTGGCTACCATAACATGTCTCCAAATAAGTACCTCCAAAGCACAGATTCTCTCCAAACCCAGGAGTCCCCAGTAAGGTCCAGCAAGGCTCCCAATGGTGCCACATAGCGCCCCCTACAGGACAATGCACACCCAGCACATGAACCAGGCAACAGGACGGCCAGAAGCTGAATTTCTCCACCTGTGTTAGAAATGAGCCTCAGTGTCAGAATGGGGACTAGAAAGCTCCTCGTCTGCACCCAGTCCTCTGTCCCCTGGAAACAGACCAGGGACCAGAGGACCCGGGCAGGCACTGGGAGCCTCACACAGGCTGGATGGGCCGGAAAACATGGGGTTTTGTTGAGGTCAGGAAGTGCCGAGACTTCAGCTTCTAACTCAGTGGTTCTCAACCTTCCTAACGCTGTGACTCTTTCATACAGCCCCTCATGTTGTGGTGACCCCCAACCATAAAGTTATTTTTGTTGCTACTTCATAAGTATAATTTTGCTACTGGTATGAATTGTAATGTACAATGTAATGTAATCTGTGTTTTCTGATGGTCGTAGGTGACCCCCCTTGAAAGGGTAGTTCGGCTCCAAAGGGGTCACGACCCACAGGTTGAGAGCTGCTGTTCTAACTGCAGCCTCCATTCCCTCATGCAGTGGATTGCCTCGTGCCGGCTCTACAGCAGGGTGGGTGGCGGGGGATACTGTGCTGTTGACAAGTAGATCCTTAAATCAAGAACACTGCTGAGGCTGAGCCATGTTCACCTTTGGTCTGACCCCACCACACTGGGCATGCTCTGGAAAAGGCTCTAATTCCACTCAATCTCGTCGTATATCAAATGGGCCTGGACAGGCCAGGTGCGTCATTTGCTGTTTAGAAGATGGGATGACATGAGTGACAGTCTACACCGTAGCACCAAGTAAAGTGGCGTGATGCCTACTTTCCCTGTCCCCAAATCTTCCTGGCCAGAGAAACGAAAACATACATTTGGTGTCAATCACAAGTTAACTGTCCCATAAGAGGCTCAGGTCCCACCGCCAGACAGGACTCCATCTCGGTCTCAGCCTCCTTGTCCCCACTGTTCATCACTCCGTCACCCTGTGGTGACACCACTGTGAAGGCCACAGGCCCTTCACATCTGCAGAGCACCTGCACACACGGCTTCCTAACATCCCCCCTCACGTGCAAGGTCATCAGAGCAGGTGGCGCGCCCACATCTCACTGACCGAGGAGACGTTCAGGGGCAGGGGAGGAAAGTTGCCGGGTAAATGCCGACATCTGACACAGTCTGGTTCTCTCTGCAGACCCAGTTCACTGCATCCGCCCTCACAGGAGGCTGCTTCCCTCTACCCTCCCCTGTCCCCCAGCAAGTTAATCCTACCCTCCTGCCTTTGCCCCCTGGACCCCCCCTGCTGACGGACAATCTCCCTCATACTTTCTCTGGCCCATCTCTGCAGCCCATTCAAATGCCAGCCTCCTCTGCGGTCACTTCAGGCTGCTCTGGGGCTCGTGACTGAACCACCAGTGCATGGTGGCACCATGTGACTTCTGTCCTGCAGGGAACAGGGCTGCTCCTGCACCCCAGCAGGAGAGTCAGCACACTGAGGGCAAGGACCATATCCTTGCTTGTTCCAACAGCTAGAGGAGACTTTGCACACATGACATGAGTAAGCACGAACAAGTCTCCGTGGGCTGGGTTGCCCTCGGCGAAGTGCCAGGAGGAAGGCGTCATCACCGTGTCGGGGAGAAGGCATCCCTAGCTTCACTGATTCGCTTTGTACCCCAAGTGCCGGGAGAAAGGAGTCATCACCGTGTCAGGGAAAAGGCATCCCTAGCTTCACTGATTCGCTTTGTACCCCAAGTGCCGGGAGAAAGGTGTCATCACCGTGTCAGGGAAAAGGCATCCCTAGTTTCGCTGATTTGCTTTGTACCCCTCACTACCCTTCCTGCCATTGCCCGGCAGCTATGCAGAAGTACACCTGTTGAAAAATGATCACCGTGTTGGGGGTGGGGGTGGGATGTCTTTCCAAAAACAGTCTGGAGGGCTGGGAGGTGTGGCTCAGTGGGAGAGGGCACATGTGAGGCCCTCAGTCCCATCCTAGAACTGGGGGAGGGGGCGGGATTTGAAGGAGAGGAGCCTGGCACTCAGCTCCTGTCCTCAGCAGTGCTGCCCAGCCCCCTGCCAAGGGAAGGGATCCCTCTAGACTGTAACCACATAGTGACTCTGGAATGGTACCCAGAAGGTCACATCTTAGAAGAACCCTCAAGAACTAAAGGCCTTCAAAAGGGGTTGTCTTTCTGAAGCATCTACCTCTTGGTAGGATTCCCAGTCATAGCCCAGCCGTCAACTTTTCCTGAACAAAAACGACCCCTAACACCTGCGTGTCATCTTTCCCTTGCCGAGAAGAGGTAGAGTGTCCTGCAGCTTCTGATTAGAACTTCAACTCTGCAAATAAGATAGTGGGAACGACTCAAGGAATCCAGCCGGGGTCGGGTCCCTCCCCCTCCCACCTCTGTGGGTGCAGATGGAGGGAGAATTTCCGGGACAGTATGCTCACATGGTACCTTTCACTCCCAGAGAAGGCACTGGACTGAAATAGGGTGTGCTGAGCCCTGCTGGCCACTGTGTGCCCTTAATGGGCACTGAGCAACTTCCTCACCAAGTGGGCAGTTCTCCAAGTGCCTGTTTATTTATACACCTCTAAAGGTGAGTTTGTTTGTTTATGGTACCCACAGAAGAGTGGGTCGGGGCTCTCAAGGATTCTGGCACTTTCCATCCCACTGGTCGGCTTTTGGGGTCACAACACAAAAGGTCAACAAGCTCTACTCCGTGCCTTCTCACTCCAGGGCTTCCCCTGTTAATTCAGCATGGGGGGTGGGGGGCGGGGGGTACTTCCTAGAACAGGAGCGATGGACCGCTGCGTGTCAGGGCTTCCCTAAACGCACAGGCTCTGGAAGGGCTGAGGGCAGAATTCACAGTTTAGATCATGTGAGCCCCAGAGGAGTGGGTTCAAGTGGTGGTGGCCACATGCCAAACGCACAGCTGAGCTGTCTGGATTGATCCTGGAGGGTATTTCAAATGAGAAAGGGAGGGATGCCAAGCTTGCAGGGCTGCTCCTGTTGAGTGCTGGGGGTTAAAAGCTAATTGGGGTTAATAGCATCTCGGCATGAACCCATTCCTAATTGAACTTGCAACACGTCCTTGAAGCGTAGTGAAGAAATGCTCGAGGATGCTATTTTTATTTCTCAAGTGGCTGTGAACATTTGGGGCTGGGAGTTTCATTTGCCTAACTGAATCACAAATTCTGGGGCTTCATCTACAACAGGCAGGTGAGCTCTGAGTGGGAGCATGAAGGGTGAAGGGGGCACTGAGTTCAGATCTCAGGGATGGGGTGAGGATCGGGTACAGACATCCTTAAGACAGCTCTGCTGAGTCACTCAATTTCTCAAAGTGCATCATATGTAGGGCATTTTCTCAATTAGTGATTGATGGGGGAGGGCCCAGCCCATTGAGGGTGGTGCCATTGTTGGGTTGGTGGTCCTGAGTTCTATAAGAAAGCAGGCTGAAGCCGGGCGGTGGTGGCGCACGCCTTTAATCCCAGCACTCGGGAGGCAGAGGCAGGTGGATCTTTGTGAGTTCGAGGCCAGCCTGGTCTACAGAGCGAGATCCAGGAAAGGCGCAAAGCTACAGAGAAACCCTGTCTCAAAAAACCAAAAAAAAAAAAAAAAAAAAAAGAAAGCAGGCTGAGCAAGCCATGGAGAGCAAGCTAGTAAGCAGCACCCTCTGTGGCCTCTGTATTAGCTCCTGCCTCCAGGTTCCTGCCCTGTTTGAGTTCCTGTCCTGACTTCCCTCAGTGATGGAAGTGTAAGCTGAAATAAACTCTTTCTCGCCCAAGTTGCCTTGGTCATGATGTTTCATCAATGCAATAGTAACCCTAACTAGGACAGAAGCTGGTACCAGGATCGTGGGGTACTGCTGTGACAGACCTGACCGTGTCTTTTTTCAGGGAAGACTGTGGAAGGACTGTGGAACTTTGGGCAAGGAGAGCCACTGAGTGCTCAAAGCTTGGTGAGCTGTCATGTAGAAACTTGGGAGGTAAGAATGTTAAGAAAATGCAGACAACAGAGGCCTGGCCTGTGAGGTTTCAGAGGAAGCAAAGATCCTACCAGGTCTTTTGTGTGAAGAATCTGGTGTCTGGTCAGCTGGAGCTGAAGAATCAGCTGTGATTACCAAGAGACCAATAGCCTTTGATCCCAGCACTCGGGAGGCAGAGGCAGGTGGATATCTATGAGTTCTAGGCCAGCCTGGCCTACAAAGCAAGTTCCAAGACAGCCAGGGCTGCACAGAGAAACCCTGTCGAGAGAGAGAGGAGAGAGAGGAGAGAGAGAGGGGAGGAGAGAGAGGGGAGAGAGGAGAGAGAGAGAGGGGAGAGAGGGGGAGAGGAGAGAGAGAGAGAGAGGAGAGAGAGAGAGAGAGAGAGAGAGAGAGAGAGAGAGAGAGAAAGAAGCTGAGGTTTATGCTGTGTGACAGGGCTGGAGTCCCTTATCTGAGTGCTGGGACCCCAACTCAGATCTTCTGCAAGAGCAGTATGGACTCTTCTGTGGCTTTTTTTTTCTTCCCCTGGATTCTTTGAGACAGGGTTTCTCTGTGTAGCCTTGGCTACCCTAGAACTCACTCTGTAGACTAGGCTGGCCTCTGTCTCCCGAGTGCTGCGATTAAAGGTGTGCGCCACTACACTCAGCTGTGGCATGGGCTCTTATGCTAATTTATCTCTGCAGTCCTCTGCCTCCCATTAAAAATGTATTCCTTTACTATGTAGGACATGTGTGCCACGTCATAGGTGTAGAGGTCAAAAACCATGGGACTGGTCCTTTCCTTCCACCTTTATGTGGGTTCTGAGGACCAAGCTTGTAGGCTTGTGCAGCAAGTGCCCGTGCCTGCTGAGCCTCCCGACCCTGTTCCCCTTTGGAGGACAACTGTAAATGAACAGGAGGAACCTAGCTGTCCACTTTATGACTCATCTTCCCGACCACTTCCCAGCCCCCACTCAGGTGAGTCACCTTCCTGACCTTCGATTTGTGGCAGGTTTTTGTTGCAAATCAAAAACCACCTTTCCCACTGACTTCTACATTACTGGGGGGGGGGGGCGGCGGAAAAGAGGAAGAAAGTCATCCTAAACAACCTGGGAGGGCACTAGGGTTCCGGCAACACCACACTGATGGAAATTTCACATGCCATCTCCCTGCCAAAAGGGGCCCATGTCTGCCCAGAACACAAGCCATGGCCCCCAGCAGCTGACTCTGTCACATCACCAGTCCCTCTGTGCCAGCCTTTAAAATCAGGACAAGGTCTGGCTCTTGGTCCAGGCAATGGTCCCCAGTGGCTAGGAAGCCTGCAGATGGGAGGTGGTTCTGGGACTGCATTCTGAGGGGTGCTGCTGGCAACCAACTCCCCCTGCCCAGAGCCTCCCCTAAACTCTCTGGGCTTCTGAGACCCAGGGCTGCTGCCTGTCATCTAGAGAGGCTTGGCCTTGGGGGCTGGGAGGAAGGGCTTTGAGAGCTGGCAAGGGAAGCAGCTCTTTGGAGCTCCTGCTTCCCAGGTAGGATGCTTTCTAATCCTGGCTACTGTTTCCACTTCAGAAAACAGGTGTTGAGAGGGATTAAAGGCTTTGTCCAAAATCTCAATTACTTAGCTGTAGCTGGGGCTGTGGCAGTGGAGACCTAAGAGCTCTGCCTGGAGGGACAGAACTGACTTTGGAAGCAGTAACCTGGTAATCCCCTGTTGGCAGGTCAGATGCAAAGAAGAGCAGGCAGGGGAGGAGGAGCTGGTGCAGGTGGGATGGCCTGCAGCCTGGACACATGCCGATTGCTTTCTCATGGCTCCTGTCCAACTTGGGCCGGTGCCTGCATAGCCTGCTGTGGTCTTTGCTCAGCTGACAAGCCAGATGGCACCCGGTGGTGGGCAGAGTTCCAAGAATCTGATGCCAGAGCTACAACCTTTGTGGTTTGGGGGAGAAGATAAATATTGTGGAAAATCCACACGGTCATTCACGTAATGACTATAAGCCATCGGGGTTTCTAATGGATGGTTATCTCCTCACAAACGAGACAGAGTGAGGTGGGATCTAGCAACACCAGGCCCAGGTGAGAGGTCACGTGGGGAGGGGAGGGGAGGGGGGAAGAGTGTGCATGCATGCATGCCTGCGTGTATACAAATGGGCATGCATATACATGCACAATGGGCTGTGGCAGTGGAGACCTAAGAGCTCTGCCTGGAGGGACAGAACTGACTTTGGAAGCAGTAACCTGGTAATCCCCTGTTGGCAGGTCAGATGCAAAGAAGAGCAGGCAGGGGAGCAGGAGTGGTGAGCCGGGGGGCCTCCAACTTCCACACATGTGGATGGCTTTTAATTGCTCCCCTCCAACTCAGTCCTCCAAAGGTGCTCTGGTCTTTGCTGAGGAAGAGTCTGTCCTGGTGGTAAGGACCAGAGGATGCTGTCCCTTGGGGAGAAGAGGAGCTGGCTGTATATGTGGAGCTGGCTTCGTCAGGCTAGGGCAGTGGCTACCCAAATGTAGCTGGCCCTAAGAATCCAGCAGGCCCAAACGATCCCTGAGCCCATGCAAGACAGAAGGCTCGTGAGACCGGAGAGTGAAGCCAAGGCATGGCAAGGGCTCAGAGCATGAGCATCCTTGGAAGATGCTGATGGGGGGGGGGGGGGGGGCGGGGGAGGGAGATAGACATGGAAGGGACTCTGGGAGGCAAGACAGAGTCTGCCAGGCGGACCCCATGGAGGGAGGTGCTTCCAGGTGGTTTTAAGCAAGGAAACAACAGTCAAATGCATCCACCTGGTTTGTACTTGGGACCTTGCGGGGGGTGGGGGGGGGGGGGGTGGTTCTTCTCAGTTTTAATAAGGTTTTTTTGTGTTTGTTTGTTTTTTCAGTTTCAATTTAATTTTTTTTCTTTGAGACAGGTTCTCTCTAGCTATATAGACCATGCTGGCCTGGAACTTGCAGAGATCCACCTGCCTCTGCTTCCCTGAGTGCTAGGATTAAAGGTGTGTGCCACCGTGCCCGGCTCTAATGAGTTTACAGGAGCTTTAATCCTGTGCTATGAAGGGTGCAGGGAGAACAGGACTATTCACTTGTTCCACAGGGACAGAGGAGTGGAAGCTGTCACAGGCCCTCCTAGGAGCCTATTGGAGGGTAGGCAAGAACATACAACACACACTTGACTAGCATAAGCTCTGTAGAAACCCGCACAGGACTGGGGGATGTGATGGTTAATTTTAATTGTCAACTTCACACAATCTAGAATTATCCTGAGAAGAAAGTCTCAGTGAGGAACTGCCCTGATCCGCTAGGCTGGTGGGTGTGTCTGTGAAGTGCTGTCTTAATCATGTTAATGTGGAAAGACCTGTCTTACTGTGGGTGGCACCATTCCCCAGGCAGGGGTCCTGGATTGTTTAAGTGAAGAAAGCGAGCCAAACACTAACAGGCATGAATGCAATCATCCTCTCTTTGTTGACTGTGGATGTGACCAGCTACTTCAAGTTCCTGCCTTTACTTCCCTGCAATGATGGACTGTAATCTGGAATTATAAGTTGAAATAAACTTTCTCCCCTAAGTTGCTTTTTAAAGCTTTTTGTTTTGGTTTGTTTTTTTGAGACAGGGTCTCTATACATAGTCCTGGCTGTCCTGGAACTCACTATGTAGACTAGGCTGGCTTCAAAGAGATCCTCCTGCCTCTGCTTCTTGGATGCTGGGATTAAAGGTGTGTGTCACTACACCCAGCTCTCTAATTGCTTCTTGACTAGGTGTTTTATCACAGGAATGGAATTATAACTAGGGAGGATGGGTGTGGTGAAGGGTGGTGGGGTTTGGACGCTTTGGAGGAGAGCAGTGCCTACATTCTGGCTCTCCAGGGCCACGGTGACAGGCACAAAGCCCAGAACTTCTGGAGCACTAGAGACTTGGGTTACTGGCCCTCACTTTAACTACTAAGTCTGCAGCTCAGACTTGTTTATTTTGGATGTCAAGGAAAGGCAAATAGGATTGCCAGATTGCAATTACATGAGAAAGCTGGCCATGTCCTTGGTCCCTAATCACTGTGGGCTGGGGAACCAGCAGGGGCTGTGCTGAAGGTCACCTTGGTCCTGAAAGGTCCTAAGAACCAGAGACTACAAAGGAAAGGCAGACTATATCATGAGTGATGAGGGCATAGGGACCCTCTGGGCCATCGATCCAGGCCCTAGCTCCCTTAGGGAAAAGCCCACACACTCTAGCTGATTCTGTTAGAACGAACCTGCTCTGGTACAATTGGTGGTGGGCAATACAGGCAGGTGGCTGTTCGAATCTCCCTGGTCAGCTGGAATCCCAGTGTTCTTGGACCTGGGGTCTGTCCCTTGATCTCCTGTCCTGCTCCAGGAACACCAAGAGGCAGGTCCACCATCTGCATCTGTCTGGCTACTCTCCAAGAGGTGTCAGGTGAGCACCTGAGAGCCTCTCAGTATCCTCCCTCCCTAGTTATATGCTCTTCTTGGGGAGAGCGATGGAGGAGGGAATGCTCCATGCTGGAGTGGGAGAGAGGGAAGGAGGGAGGAAGAGAGGGAGGGAGGGAGGGAGGGAGGAAAGTCAGGTGCCCAGAGTATGAGAACCCTGCAGAGAGGAACACACAGGCCAAGCTGGATCCACCTCTTTTTCCCTGCTGATAGCTGACCTCAGACAGACAGGAACTGAGTAACCTTGGAGGAGGGAGACAGCACATCAAGCTGCCTGCTGAATGAGCTCTGTTGAACTGGGTATGAGATATCACACTAGCAACCCCAACTTCCTCCCCAGCTGCTGGTCAGTGGGAGGTGCCCTCCATAGGGATCCCCCAAATGGCAGGTCTGAAGGCAGCTCAAGGGGACCATCCGGCAGGGACATGAACGCACCTGCTGCTCTCAGACAACACAGCAGCCTTCCGCGACTCTTCCCCGAGGGTGCTGAGAGCCTGCGCAGTCAGATACTTAGTCCCTGTGGGCATGGGAGCACATCAGTGACATTTCAGGAGGTTACTAGTGACCCCAGGCTAGGGACCTGGGGATGGTCTGGCCAACCTCCTTTCTCTGGAAGCCCCTGACCACCCACCCCTTCCATGACAGTACTTGGAAAGTAGGTCCATGAAGAAGACCAGAACAGCCTTTGCTGGGACAAGAGGATCTTTGTGTTGGCAAGGTTACCGACGTGAAAGACAGATTCCCAGGCCTCCCCCATAAGACCCAGGCATCTGCTAGGTCAGTTGGACAACTTAGCTTAGGGCCTTCTGCAAACTAGGCAAGTGCTCTGTTACTGAGCTGTGCTTCTAGCCTGGAGTCCCCAGACCATACTAATTAAAAAATTTTTAGTGTCTGTGTGTGTGTGTGTGTGTGTGTGTGTGTGTGTGTGTGTGTGTGTGTGCGCGCGCGCGCATTTATGTGGAGATCAGGTGACAACTCTGGAGTCAGTTTTCTCCTTCCACCCTTATGTAAATTCTGGGGATTAAACTCAGTCACCAGATTTTCATGGCCAACACCTCTATCTACTGAGCCATCTTGCATCCCATCCCCCCACCCAAATTTTTGATAAAGGGTATCTTGGCCAGTGGTCCAGGAACCAGACACTGAGAATCATCATTAAGGCCTTCATTACTGGCCTGGGGAAGGGGCAGCTGGGAAGTCGTCTTAGAGGGTTTACCTGCTGCTGGAGTTGGCAGAACACAACTTCTCCAAATAGGTGGGGTGGGGTAGGGCTACCTGGCCTATCGTAAGTTGTCAGCACCTCTGAGCCCTGTGCCTGGTCCCATCAAGGTTTCTTGGAACCATTTTATTTTATTTTATATTTTTTTGGATCTATGCTGAGAAAGCTATTGCCACAGGCTGAATGAAACACCCTGGGTGGCTTGTGACCCTCCCTGCCTTCTAGATTCGCACTCTCACAGTATCCGCGTAGCAACACCCTAGGCAGCACTTCCCTCTGAGCTGGAAGGCTTATTAAGATGTGTCTCCATCTTCTCAGCTCATCCACAAGACTTCCCGAGCTCCTGCTCATTAATCACACGGCATCATTAATATGCACCTAATTGTTTAGCTCTGCATCGAGTCCTTCACACTGTGCCTCACACTGCTTTTTGCTGCCTATAAACCCTCTGGGGTTCTATGGCTCCCTCTGCCTTTGCAGGGCCCGGGTATACTGGAGAGTGCACCTGGATTGCTTTGGCACCAGTGTGCATGGCCAGCGCTGGGACATAGCTATGTGAAGGAACATGTTTATTACTTCAGAGTGAATGCTTCATTTCATTAAGCAATTATTGCTGCCCCAGGACCACTGTGCTGGATGGTTTTATGTCAACTTGACATGCGTTAGAGTCATCTGAGGAAGGAACCTCAATTGAGAAAATGCTTCCATAAGATTGGGCTATAGGCAAGCCTGTAGGGCATTTTCTTAATTAATGAATGATCCATCCCATTATGAATGGTGCCATCCCTGGCTGGTGGTCCTGGTTTTATAAGTAAGCCACGGGGAGAAAGCCAGTGAGCAGCACCCCTCTATGGCCTCTGCATCAGCTCCTCCTCCAGGTTCCTGCTCTGTTTGAGCTGCCTTGGCTTCCCTCAGTGGACCGTGATTCAGGACATGGAAGCCAAATAAACCCTTTCCTCTCCAAGCTGTTTTTGGTTATGATGTTTCATCGCAGCCATAGTAACCCTAACTAAGACAGCCACTATTTAGAAGGCTTCTGCTTACAACATGCATCCCATACCAGAGAATGAGCATTGCTCAGAGGAACAGTCCTGCCTCCTCAAATCCAGCAGGGTCACCAGGTGTCATGGCCTGATCTCTAGGACAGAAGGAGCAGACCAAGAGGAGAGTAGTTTGGTTAAGTATTTAATCATAGTAAGGAGGGTTTGGTAAGCCGCTTAAGAGGTTGTAGTCTTTTGTGAATCTTTTTTCTCCCTATGAAATAAAAATGGCGGTGGTGGGTTAGGGATCCATCTGAAGTTATCAGGATATTTCCTTAAAGAATATAAGGGGGGCATCACAGCACATGCTATACCAACACCTGGGAGGTGGAAGCAAGAAGATCATGTGTTCAAAGCTAACCAGGGCTACATAGTGAACTGGAAGCCAGCTTGGACTACAAAACAAGACACTCTCAATTAGACCAGGCTGGAGAGATGGCTCAGTGGTTAAGAGTGTGTACTGCTCTTGTAGAGGATCTGAGGTGGGTTCCTAGTACCCACACTGGGTGGCTTATAACTGCCTGTGACTCCAGGTCCAGGTGTCCAGTGCCACCTTCTGGATCCACAACCACTGGCACTCACATGTGCACATGTCCCCCAACCCCAACATATACACCTAATTAAAACTAAAATAAATTAAACCAAACAAAACCCCAAACCTAAACCAACCAACCAAAGTAGGAAGTCATTTTTATTTAGCCCTGTGCCCAGCCATGCCCACGGAAGCAGAGGGCATACAGAGCAGTGAGCAGCCTAGACTGCTGAGTTATGGGAGCCTGCCCAGGGCCCAGCTCCAGTAGTAATGGCTGGAAACATCACACATACGCATGTACATGCATATGCAGAGGTGAGATCAGCCTGGTGGCTGGGAAAGTATGGCTCCCCAAGTTTTTACCCCCTGACTAGGCTGCTCATAAACAAGGAGGGCTCAAGTGTACAGCTTGGGGTCTGACTGTGATCAGTGTGCACAAAAACAGTCCTGAACACAAAAACAGTGCAGAAGGTCCTCGGCAGGGATGAGCGCCCCACGGAGACCTACTTGGAAGCTCCCCAACCAAATGGGCAGTGGTGTGAGTGTGAGTGTGGGGATATGCTATGGCTCTGGGATGCCTTTCTAGCTCAGGGGTCCAAGTGTGGTGCTGGGTGGGGATGTCCCTGGAACTATTCTTTGGTGGGCTGCTTATGGAGATCACCCCAATCTGGCATCTGCCTATTTCTCCAGCTACCTGAGCCAGGCTTTGAATTTCTGTACCTGTGTACACGAATACCCACTGCCTCTCTTTACACAAGAGATGGGTCTAAAGTTCTACTTCCAAGAGCTCAGTTTTCATAGGATGACACTGTAAATACACCGGGGATGGCGACATATTCTCCAGTGAGGTAGGAACAACTCATTTCATATGTTTGCATTTTCCCATAACTGGAATATGTTGGGGGCAGGGGCAAGATATCAGTATACCTGCCTCCACCTGCATTTCTAAACTCGGGAACAGGGAGAAGAAAGGGCCAGCCAGTAGGTAAGTCCAGCCATTATCTCCTCAGGTGCTCCAGAATGAACTGGCTCACTTTGGGGACATGCTGTCTGCAAAGCTGTACTAGTTTCTAGACAAAGAAGCCAAATTTGGGACACACGAGACACCCTAACAGGGCCAGAGAGACACTTAACTTGCCGGGATGAGCAGGGGGTCTGAGTGGCCCTTTTTACCTTGAGGGACCCTGACTAGTACTTATGAGGGGCTGGGTGAACAGGGGGTCTGAGTGGCCCTTTTTACCTTGAGGGACCCTGACTAGTACTATGAGGGGCTGGGTAAGGAGGCAGTTGAGGCAGAAGACCTGCCTGTTGCCTCAGGATCCTGAGTCCCAGACCTGGGCTCTTCACTGAGGTGGCTTGGGGATCATACACTGTCCTCCAAGCTGGTGCATCAGGTACTGGCCGTGGTAGCAGCGGGACACGGGCCATGATGGATGGTGGGCTTAATGCCAGCTGATAGAACCCATGTTCCTGAGAGTGCCATTAAAAATAAAAACAACTTTCCCACTGAGCAGGAGGCGGCAGCTCAGGCCCAACCCCCAGAGGGCACAGTGGGGGAAGGAGAGGGAAGTTGCCACGGTGTGCCTCAGGGAGGTGACACCCGGGTATCCTCCGGAAGGAGAGGGTGGGTCTGTGGCAGTGAACAAGCAAGAACAGAAAGGTCTGGAGGTCTGAGAGACCACAGCCGAGTGACAGTGTCACAGCGGGTCCATGGGATCCCTAGACAAGGGCTGACAAAACAAGCCAGTGCTGGAGCAAGTGACAGGCAGTCTGAATGTCATTCAGAGACAGGGTGGGGAGAGTCCACACACACACACACACACACACACACACACACACACACACACACACACACGGCCGCTCCTGTATGAGACAGGCCGGCTCCTGTGATTGATTTCCTCGTAAAGGAAAGAGACAAGCTGACCCTTCCACGGCTGCCATTCCAACCTGAGCTTGGTCACTGCCAGATGCTGGGATTCACTGCACATTAGGCCCAGAGAGCAGGCACCTGAATTTCCAGGGAGTGGAAGAAATTCACCCTTCCCGAGTCCCTGACTCCTGGGATGAAAGCAGAGGGTTCAGCATTCGTGGAGATAAACTGGGTCTAGGGGCCACCCGCTCCGAGTTACAGGACTGGATTTGGTCATGATTGCTCTACTCACACCTGTGCGGCCGGCCACCTGGGGGGTGACCAGCATCCTTTCAGGAGGGAGAATGGGGCGGGTGACCAGCAAAACAAACCCAAGTATGCAGGGCCTCCAGAACTGAAGGAGATGGAGCTGCCTAAGACATGCTGGGAAGGAGGAGAGGAGGAGATTGAGTCCCTCACTGTGCCCACGAATCTGTCACCTGGATACCCTCAACCTATGAGCCCTGCCCTCCCCACCTCAGGCACTGGGAATTACCTGACTGGCTCTGGCTTGATGCTGGGGTGAGTCCTAACTTGTGTGACAGATGAAGGATGCTCCCCAAAGACACCCCTCACCAGGTTGCCGGATTTTCTGGACTCTCAGTTTCTAAGAGGGATCCTCCACAGATGGCCTCGTCAGAGCTCTTAACCAGTCATCCCGAGAACCCCTCCCTGTTCTCGTCTCCCCGTTTCCATGCGCGGTCTGCACTGCACACGACGGGGGGCGGGGCGGGGCGGCACCCACCCATTTCTCCTGCAGCTTGGCAGGGCCTGAGTGTGTGACAGCCTGGAGGCACAGCACTGTGGCCTGGAGAGCAGCCGGGTCCTGTGACACTGCGGCTGCTCCCAAGACTTACGCCTCTTGTTAATGTCCCTTTCTCACTGGTCCTGAAGGCCTCTAGGCCACCTCCTGCCCCAGAATGGGTAAGGATGAATATTCAAGCGTTGGCAGCGGTGACCCACTTATTAGCAGATGCTAGACAGCCCCAGGGCACAATGGCTGATGTCGAAAGTACAAAGCAACTTTGGCAGCGGAAGGGAATGTCCTTGGGAAGAGACTCACTTCCAACCTTACTTGAGTATTAGGAACAATCCGGTTTGCTCCCTGGGAACGAGAGACAGAATGCAGCAACGAGAGAGAGAACGCTTCAAAATCGACGGGAGGGTCAGCCCAGTGCAGCCCAGCCCCTGGTAGAGGTCATGCTGTGGGGCTGGCAAGCTGGTCCCCAAGCTGGGCAGCATAGCCAGGGCTGCCCTGCACACAGCACTCTGTCCCGAGCCTGTCAGAGCACTGAGGAGAGCCTGCTGAGCCGCTGAGCCGCTGTCGGCCTGGGTCTGGGGAGCCTGAGGAAGCCACTCTCTGTGAGGACAGCATGAACTTGACGGTGTGACACACAGAAGCCACTGCTCACATGCCATGCCTATGTCACGTGTGGCGGGGTACTCCTGTAATTCCAGCACTGGGGAGGCAGAGGCAGGAAGATGAGGCGTCAAGGCCAGATTCGGTAACATGGTGAGCTCAAAGACAGCGTGGACTGCAAGAGCCCCTCGCTACAAAACAAAACCACACCCGGAAAGGCAACAACAAACAAGCCTCACCAAGCCAGGGTGAGCCGAGCTGAGACACAGAGATGCTTGGCTGCGGGATCTCACACCCTCATGAGGAGGACACACTGTCCTTGCCTGTCTGTGCCTTCAATATTCTAGGAAGAAACATTTGGGTTGAAAAGAGGAACTAACTGCTGTTTTAAATGTCACAGACAGTCAAAGGACAGAGCTATAGCACAGGGACAATCAGAAGGAGTGGGCAGGGCTCTTGAGAAGGCTCAGGAGGAACCCCCTAATGTAACCTGGCAGGGTGACCTGCTCCTCTAGGGAGAAGCTGGCAAGCAGCGCTGCTCTGAGCTCCTTCCTCTTCTTGAGGGGTTATCTGGAGGGAGGCTGGGGAGGATGCCCTCCACCTGCAGAGGGGGCCAGGCACCTGACAGTTGTGAATAGGCTGCCCCTCTCCTCCCAGTCAACTGTGTTCCAGGGGTGCGTTGCACAACTCCTGCTGAGAACAAACTGGGGTCACCTTGTCCTGTCCCAAAGCCCCCTGCTCAACGTGGCCAGTTTGTGCCTGGGTTTCCAGCAGGCTAAGCTCCGCTCTGCCATCTGCGCTCTGGCTCAGCTGGGCTGGTGCCTGTTGATGCCTGTGACCCTGCAGCATCTGCCCACCTGAAGTGGCAGAAGCTGTCAGCTTCCAGCTCCTAGGGAGCCTTCATTGACCCGTGATGGCCTGTGGGAGGAGGGGTGGCGCTGGATGAAGATCCGGGACAAGGGGCAGAATGCAGGCTGGGAGTGCTGCAGAAACAAGCAACCCAGACAAGCGCCACAGCAGGCACCGGAGGAGAGCGGCCCGAGGCTAGACTTCACACACAAGCCCATTGCTCCACTGGGACCCTGGCTCCTTGGCACTGTGGCACAGAATCAAAATGGCACGTTTCCCTTTTCTTAGGTGTGTACCATGTATGCATGTGAGGGTGCACCCACTTGTATGTGATCATGTGAAAACCAGTGACACACTCCTGTATCAGTCACATGTCTCTGGTATCAACCTCCACCTTATTTTTTGAGGCCAGGTCTCTTGCTGAACTTGGAGTTCACCATTTTGGCTAGACCAGCTGGCCATGAGCCACTGGGATCCTTCTGCTCCCTCTCCCGCCTTGCGCTGGGGTTAGACATGCGTGCCTCCGAGACTGGTTTTCACATGGGCACCAGATATCTCAACGCGGGCCCCCACTTTACCCACTGAGCCCTCTTCTCAACCTTGCCACTCATTTTTCCTAGTCCCTGCCACATTATGACTCTCTCTCCTCCCAGTGCCAGTGCCAGGACATGCACCAGGGCTGAGCAAGGTCTCGAGTTTTTAGTCAGGGCACCTGACACTTTCCCATTTCGTCTTTCAGGAGCAGGGGAAGGGGGCTCAGGACCCAAAGTCAACTGAAGCAGATCCTGTGAACGCTCATGGGCCCGAATGACAGTCCCCAGGTCGCTGCTGTGGCAGTGTGTCAAGACACCCGAGAGTGCACTTGAAGCAGTGGGTGATGCAGGGGACCCTCAGCGCCCCAAGCACCCTGCTCCAAGGCCAACACAGGGATGAAGAAGGAGGAACTGACTCATCAGCTGCACTGGGAATCATGGGAAGTAGCTGGGGGCCACCAGGGGAAGGGAGGAGGGATTTTCCATCTCTTAAGGGAAGGGGCTTTGGGAGGCAACTGGTGGCTGCTGGTGGAGAAAGCACCCTTCTTGACGTCATCAGATGCTACCCACAGGCCGGTCTCAGAAGTAGTTAAGATCCCACCTATTCTCATTCTCTGTGCGCTTCTCGGGGGCTTTCCTGAGCTGGTTTCCAGAGGACTGTCTGCACATTAAGCCACAATATAAAAGCCTGTTTCTTTATCCCACAGAACATACTGTTCCAGAATAGCAATGAAGACATGATTATTATGAAGTCCTTTTAAAGACGCAGACGGGAGGGCATCATTTACCTGAGATGATTTATGTGTGGGGTGGGAGGGAGTCTTCAGTCTACTCTCAACTGCTTGCTGCCCTGCTAACGTTTTGGGTGGACCCTGACGATCCTCAAAATCAGACCAGCTGGTGGTGAAAGGCATGAGGCTAGAGCCTTTGGAAGGGAGGGACCACTTGATCCTGAGTGACGAGAGGCCAGGTTAGAGGATGTCGGCCCTACGTCTGAGATCCAAAGAGGTTACTTGCTAGGGTCTCGTTCTCCTTAGTTGGGAAGGAAAGATGCCCTGATCGTCTGCTAGGAGACTCAGGCCCGCAGAAAGTTGCCAGCATCCTTACTATCTCCCTTCTAGCTCCTTGGGGGAGGGGTCTGCAGACAGATAAAGCCCTAGCACTGTGTCAGGTGGCTGTGCCGCTTTCCTGGACCACAGACCATGGGGACCACATGCAAAGCTGAAAAGGAACCTCCAAGATGACGCCCAGACGCTCAGGCCTCTGAACTGCGTGAAGGATGCAGGCGAGGCGAAGGTTCTGGGCAGACTGGGGCTCAGGCACGGACAGTGTGTACTACCCAGAGAGAAGGCTCCCAGGGGGCACTAGTCTTCGCCTTCCTACTCTGAAGGCTTGGCCTCTCAGGCTGGAGTGCTCGAAGGCACCAGGACAATTAGCTCCGTGAGTTATAAGTGCAATATCTGGGAGATGAAGGTAGTAATTAATGCCCGTCTGCTTTCCTGAGGAGTTCCTTCTGTTCTGTCAGAGTTATTGAGACTCGGGGAAGGAGGCTTCCATCATGTGGAAGGTTTACAGAAAAGACTGCAGAAACAATTTAACACAGCAATAACAATGCTTCTGAATAATTCACCAAGCAAACGGCAGCATCCAATACCCCTGTGCTTGGTATCCACTGTGCTGCAGGGTGGGAGTATACCAGGCAGAGCCTGCAGACTGTGGTGGCCTCCCCGGTGGGGACCCACCAGAGCAGCTCAGCTGCTGTCACTCCTCCTTGGAGCACCCAGACACCGTCCTCATTCTCCTCCTGCTCCCTACACCTGGGGAGGAACTGATTCAGAGGGGCCTTAATTGGGGCATACTGAAATGCTAAGAGGCTAACAAAGCCTCATTGGACCTCTCCTGACTTGGCACCTGGCTGCCTGCTGGGTTCCTGTGCCCACTCCAGGGCCGCAGGGGTGGACCTGGGCACCGGATGATGTAACTTGCTATCAAATACCTGCTGCACTTTCAATGGGAGGGTGAAATTCTACTAGCACACAAAGTCCTAGGGAGGGCTGCCTGCCCCAGTGGGGACACAGACCACAGAGTGACAGCTATAGGAACACAGACAGGACACAGCTCCTGAACCCTAGCCTGCAGGGTCCTTCAGGAGCCTACTTGGTCGGAAAGATGAAACCCACTCAGTAGTCCTTGGGATTAGTAAGTCCAGACCCCAGCAGCACAGATGACAGGGTCCAGGGAACCCTGAGCTGGGACAGGGGTGACCCAAGTCAAGAGGCTCCTGGCAGAAAGACCCTGCTCTCTCCCCGCCCCTTCACATCGGTAAAGCCGCCACGGCCAGGACTGAGTGGCATCCAGCACACCTGACCACGTGTCAGGGCTGAGAAGAACCAAGTGGGGGCAGAAAGGACCAAGAGACGCCACCAAAGCTGGAGGGAAACATTCCTGAGCCTGCCTCTGGTGCCTTGTCGTCTTATTATCTGAGGCCTGTCTGGTGTATTAGTCAGCTCCACCCCCACCACGCCACAGCACGAAGCAATCAAGAGTGAGGCAGGCGATTCATCCTCTTCCCTCATCCATGGGAAGACAGGAAGAAGGCTGGGTTGAGCCCAACCTGTCTGGAGAGTCTGTCTGTGGTCAGGGTCAACTGGAAGATGGACCAGTCTTGTCTATCCTGCTGGTGTGCGCCTAGCTGGCCTGGAGTGAGGCCAAGACCCAGAAAGTCTCTGGAACACAAGACCTTTGCAGGTATCCCTCAAACTGCACCAGCTCATGGCAATCTGCTGGCCTGGACCTGGAGGCCCATTCCAAGCCACATTTGACTCTGCGGCTAAGACCTCACTTGGGAGTCAGAGTGAAGACAATGTGCAGGACTCCTCTCTGGAGAGAGGGCTGGGACAGAGAAGAAAAGGGGTTCAAACACTCTCTGCCACGCACGCTGGCCTGGTGTGCCCCAGGTCGCGAGAGGACACTCACCAGGTAGATCCTGTAGGCATCCACCCGGCGCAGGGGCCCCCAGCACAGGTCAGTGTCGTTGTATTTGGTGTCTGTGTCCACGCCACAGGAGTCATTTCCAGACACACTGCTGAAGAGAGCAATCGGCAAACGTGGGCTCAGCACAGGCCCCTGCTTGGCTAGGAAGAGACCAGGGGCCTGCACTCCCACTTTTCATAACTGTCCCTGAGGACAAGCCACACTTGTTCACGCAGCACCACGACTCCGAGGGCCGGGAACCCAAGCTACCTTCTTGACGGGACAGGAAAGGGGAGAGCACGAGGCAGAAGTGCCTCGTGCGGACAGAGGGCACAGCTGGGCCTTCTGTGTGGACAAGGACCTTAGGTGGGCCGTGCCCTCGGCTGTGGGTGTGTTTAGGGCTGTAGTGTGGAAGACCCTCTGCCCTGCTGGTGGAGGAGGCCTGTGGGTCTGCAACCAGGGAGAAAGACGAGGGGGCTACTCACCAGGTCACCTGCATGAGGGAGAAGGGCACAGCTGCAGCGTAGATGGCGAGGTCTCCGTACAGGTAAACGATGATGCAGAAATAGAACAGGTTGACCCCCACTGAAAGCAACAGAGCCACAGGTCAGGGAGCCAGAGACGGACGCGTCGGCGTCCTTTTTTGACGCCTGAGTCTTTCTTCACCGCTTCCGCTGCTCTCAGCTCTTCAGGCCATTCGCCTTCTACAAAAGGTGGAAAAAAATGACCCCGAATTCCTGTTTCTTATTCTAGCTGGCTACACTGTGAGGCTGGCAGGAGATGCATCAGCTTGGGACTGGTGCCCGAGATAGCTCGACGAGGCTTGGAGATCAGAGGGAGGAATCAAATCTATACTGGCTGGGTGAGAGAGATGGCGGGGTAAGGGCACTTGCCACCACACCTGAGGATCTGTGTCTGATCCCTGAAGTCCACACGGTAGGAGGGAAGAACCAATGTCAGCAGGCTGTCCCGTGCCCCACTCACATGCCCCGCCCCCAAACAAAATAAATACATCAAATGTAAAAAAGGAAATGGATTTGGGTTCAAAGAGCCAGGCTGATGCCCTGGATAAGCTCAGGCACTGGCAGGCGGGGCCGGCACCTAAGGGTCATGGTCCAGACAACCAGCTCCACACTTACATCTAGACTAAGTGTTCAAGTTCCTGATGTCACCAGTCTTAAGCGGCTGGCTTCTCTGAGGACAGGAAGAAAAATGAAGTGACAGTTCCCTTCTAATCCTGGTGGCTCAGAACAGCCTACAGGTCCCCAGGGGAAAGCCTGAGACACGTCAGTCCTGGGCTATGTGAGGTCACTCTGCTCCTCAGAATCCTGACAAAAATGGCCAGGAAAATACGATTAAAAAAAAAAGAAAGAAAGGAAGAACCCATAAAGGCATAGGCACAGCACCCGCTTTTTAAACACGACCAGCGCCATATTCTTGCCTGCCATGTCAGAATTAACCCTGTCAGGGCTTGAGGCCCTGGGGCTGTCTATCATCATGACCCCAGGCTCTAGGTACAGCGCACTCCAGCCTGCCTTTCCTCTCTGATGCCCACAGTCTCTGTGCGAAGACATCACCTCCTCCCCACCCCCTTCCACCACCCGCCGACAGCCACGGTGTTGGCTGTTTATGAACTGCCAACAGCCCTCCTTGATCAATAAAATTTCATTACTAGACACAAAGTCGGAGGATCAATGAACTTCCTGAGAGGACATTAATGTCTGGGCTGGCATTTCTAATGACGAGAAATGAGCGTCGAACCCTGGGGAGCCTTTTGTGGAGGGTGCAGCTCCGCCAAAGGTGATGAGAACAACCTGTTATTGAAGAGAGCAGGGTGGGGGTGGGGGGTGAGGGGTGGGGGATCTGCAGCCCAACCCTCACAGAGGACATGTGGCAATGTCTGAGGAGTGTTGACGGTCACATCCAAGAGGCCAGAAAAACTGCCTCATCATCTTATAATGCTCAGGTCAGGACAGACTGACATGACAGAGGGTTACCAGCCCAATGTCACCAGTGCCAAGTCCGAGAAGTCCTGCAGGAGGCACTGGGGAGGCTCTTCAACAGCTAGGCTGCTCCCACACAAATGTGCTACTTTAATGAGATGTGGGCAAACAAGACAGAACAGACCACTAGTCTATAGAAACCTTAAAGAAATCAGGCCAGGAGCATGGGGACCTGAGTTCAGATCTCCAGTACCCCAGAAAAAAGCCAGGCATGCCCTTGTAATCCTCGCGCTGGGGACATGGAGGCAGGAGGGTCGTTAAACCTGTTAGCCAGTCAGCCTAGATGAACAGGTGAGCTCCAGGTTCACAGGTTCAGTGGGAGACCCTGCCTAAAATCTAAGGAGGAAAGAGAGGGAGACAACCGATGTCAGCCTCTGGCCTCTCCACATGTGCACCTGTGTGCACGCACACTCAGATACACATGCACATACACACTCGGATATGTACACACACAAATGAAAAGGGAAATCGGGACAGGCACAGGACGCACTGATGAACAGGACGCTTTAGAATGCGTGCTCTCCCACTGATGTACACTTGCATTTCAAGCTTGAATCTGGAGAAGACCTAAGTGGCTGCCTGGGGGGATGCTCATGCGCTCTCCCTTAATGGATGGTGAGTGACAGAAACTGAACAAAGGAAGGGCGGAGAAGTGGGCCTGAACACAGCCAAGCTGGCTCCGATGATCCTGGAAACCCTCTACAGCCCGCACCCACAAACGCCTGTCCTGGACCAGTCACAGTCTGCACCTTCGATGGCAAGCCGAGTGCCTGGTGTTTAGTCAGGAAGATTCCCATTTCTGCAGTCCTCCCCTCTCTCCACAGCCACACTCAAGACCAGGAAGAACTGGCAGAGATGTCTCATTTGGCACATGGGGAGGCTTTGACAAAGGGGCAAAAAATCTTCTACGCTAGCTTAGAGGCTGTGCTCCATGGCCGAGGAAGCAGGGACAGGATAGGTTTGGGCACTAAATATTAAACTCTGAAAACAGCCCATTTTCCTAAATAAGTAAATAAATAGATAGATAGATAGATAGATAGATAAATATTTACCACAGAGGCAGGAAAGGTTATCACTGGCAGATACTGGAGTCAGGTGGACACCTGCAGGCTGTAGCAAATGCCAGCCAGGAACAGGCAGAGCCCGGAAGGAGCGTGTTGCCTCGGCTATCCAGTGCTGGATCACTGGGCAATGCCGGTGTGGGATCCTAGCGCCCTCTGCTGGCTGGCAGGGGACAGGTGTGTGTGGTAAAGTCTATGGCTGTGTGCCATTGGCTTTTTTTCTCTGGAAAGTGACCTAGGACCGGTACTAGTAGGATGGATAGATAACCCTTATTCTTCAGGCCAGTGGACAGCGAGGAACCCCAGGAAGCCAATGGGAAGTGGGTCATGCCTTGCAACAAGCTGGCTCCTCTGGTGCTCTGCTCTCCCCTATCTGCCCTGTCCTTCAACATGGAACCCCCATTACAAAGAACAGTTCTTGAGCAAAGGCTGAATGTGCCCTTGTCCCACGCACCATCCCAGAATGACTGTTACCTTTATTGAAGAACATGGAAGCCATCTGTCCCATTTCCACCCGGTCTGTGATTTCAAAAAGGTTGGCTGATGAACGTCTCTCTGTGGGGCCAGAACAGAGAGGAACGTGGTTGTTCACCAGAAGAGCCCTGAGGGGGGCCGCTTGAATGCTGGGAATTCTCTAGAACGAGTAAATCTCCAAGCTTCTCCAACTTTTGAAGCTTTCTCTCCCCTCTCTACTGGTCCCCACCCACACAGTAGGTGCTTTTCTACTGAGCTACGTTTCCTACGCATTCGAATCTTCTAAGTTTTAGTCTTCTAATTTTTTTTTAAATTTAACTTTATGTGCATTAGTGTGAAGGTATCAGATCCTCTAGAACTGGAGTTACAGACAGTTGTTAGCTGCCATGTAGGGGCTGGGAATTGAACCTGGGTCCTCTGGAAGGACAGCCAGTGCTCTTAACTGCTGAGCCATCTCCCCAGCCCCCTTAATCTTCTAATATTTCTTGCTTCAAGCATTCAAAGTCTTTTTATTTATTTAATTATTTGTGTGTGTGGCGCTGGGGGTGAAGCCTAGAGCTTGGGGCACAGTAGGAAAGTGTATTACCAAAAAGCTGCATCCCCAGCCCCAACTCTAAGGAAAGTTCAGGCATGCTCCGATGGGGACAGCAGGGGCCTGCCCCTCACTGACCAGCACAGGGTGAGACAGTGACATTGGTCTATGTGTGTTAGGCGGGGGCGGGGGTGGGGGTGAGAGGAAGAAGTCAGAGAAGCACGTGGATGCAAGCATACCCTGACTATAGTAGAAGGATGGGAAACTGAGGCACAGAGCTCAGATAATTGCCAAGTTATACACAGGAGGCAGAGCCAGCAGAGGCCAGACCTATGTTCAGCATCCCCAGGCCTATGTTCTGGTACTGTACTCCACAGGCCTTCTAAACTGACGCTTCAGAGGATGTCTGCAGGGAAACTCCCCAGGAACCTCTCTACAGAGACAGGGAGCTCTGCTGACCAGGGGGAGGTGTAGAGCTTGCCCAGCAGCCCAAGACTTACGCACAGACAGGATGGGCCGTTTCTCCGCCCGCTCATAGTTGTCTTGGGTGAGGATGTCACTGTCTGAGGCCGTGGAGGAGTCTTCATCTTCCTCTTCCTGGGAGACAGTAGAATGGAAAGGAGGAGGGGGAGGAGGAGGAGGAGGAGGAGGAGGAAGAGAAGGAGGAGGAGGAGGAGGAAGAGAAGGAGGAGGAGGAGGAGACAAGGAGAGAGATGACTTCACAGTGGCCCTTCCCTGGCTCATTCTGCCCAGAAGGGGTCCTTGGAGACTCCTGTCACATCAGAAGGTGGAGACAGTAGAGCTCCTGGGAGAAAGGTTCAGAATGACTGAGTGAACTCCAGATGGCTGTGTTGGGGACTGAGGTGGCAGCGCTAAGACAGCAGCCACTGTGTGTGTCCCTTGGGCTTTATGTGGCTACTTAGCTGTGGCCCTGGAACACGGGCCAGGACTGCTGGAGAGAAGCCTGCCGAGACGGCCTCGGGTGCACGACTTAACGGAGGACCACCTGAGGACGAGGGCAATGCACACACCTTGTGAGTCTCCATCCTCTTCCAGTGGAGCTGGGCATTGGCTGCAGCCATGGCCTCCATCACAAAGGTGGTTGTCACAAAGCTGAGGGGGAAGCCACATGTTAACGGTACGGAGAAGGTTTCAGGAACTACAATCTGATCCAAGCAACAACCCCACAGCATTCTCTCCTCTGAGAGCTGTTCCCTACAGTGTTCTGGGATGGTTTTGGGCCAGTGAGATGGCTCAGTGGGAAAAGGTGCTTGCTGTCAAGCTTGACAATTTGAGTTGATCTTGGGGACCCATCTGATGGAAGGAGAAAACCCATTCCTACAGGAGCATGCACGCACATACACACTAAACAGACATAAAAAGAAATTAAAGTGTCATTGTGTACACCAAATGATTCGCTTTTCCTTAAAGTCACCACCGACATCAGACTCTATCTCCTGTGCACAGAGCCAGGGTGTGGGAGACGCAGATGGGAGGGTGTGCTGGCTGGTCTCATGTCAACTCGACACAAGTTAGAGTGAACTGAAAGGGGGGAACCGCAACGAGAAAATGCCTCCATGAGATCTGGCATTGTACATTTTCTTTCTTTTTTTAAATAATTTATTTTTATTTTATGTGCATTGGTGTTCCTATATGTATGTCTGTGTGAGGGTGACAGATCCCCTGGAACTGGAGTTATAGACAGCTGTCAGCTGCCATGTGGGTGCCGGGAAATGAACCCAGGTCCTCTGGAAGAGCAAACAGTGCTCTTAACCTCTGAACCATCTGTCCAGATTCCTGTAGGACATTTTCTTGATTAGTGACTGATTGGGGAGGACCCAGCCCATTGAGGGTGGTGCCATCCTTGGGCTGGTTCTGTAAGAAAGCAGGCTGAGCAAGCCATGGGGAGCAAGCCGGTAAGCAGCACCCTTCCATGGCCTCTGCATCAGCTCCTGCCTCCAGGTTCCTGCCCTGCTTGAGTTCCTGTCCTGACTTCCTTCAGTGATGAACTGTGGTGTGGAAGTATAAGCCACAACTTCCCTAACTTGCCTTTGATCATAGTATTTCATCGCAGCAATAGGAACCCCAACTAAGACAGAGGGTGACTCCTTAAGCTGGGGAGGGGTGACAGGCAGGTGATGCAGCCCTGCTACCCAGAAAGGCCTGCTGGGGCCAACACCAAGTGGTGCTCTGAGGTGGCAGGCTGACTCACAAGGGGGCCTCCAGAGCGTCTGGAAGGACAGCAGGCAACTTTCACTTCTTGCCAGAACATAGCCAGTGGCCAGCTTTTACACTATTACACTTCAGTGTGAGGGCCATGAGAATGGAGGTCTGCAGATGCACCTCAACTCTGGGATCCACACTCTTCCTCTGGCAGCACTTTCATTTCCTAAATAATCTGGCTCATTTTTACATAAGCTTGTATTCCAGTTTCTCTAAAGGGAGACTGGGAGATGGTACCAGACACTTGCCCACAGCCTATAAGGCGGCCAGAATGCACTATGCTCCCATTCACAGAGGATACAGGGTGCTGCCCTGAGCTGCTGCAACCCTGGGCACAAACATACTTGGGCCAGCATGTCTCCCTGTTTTTGAGGCCAGCACAGCTGTGTCCCCACACCCTCTAGTACTGATGTCAGTCAGCAGTAAAGGCTCAGCCCTGCAATCAGGTGGGAAAGGACCTACTGAGCTGCTCACAGTTAAGTCCTCGTCGCTCCACCAGAGAGTAAGGGATGGGAGGTGGGCAGCCAAGCCTGAAGAAGCCCCAGAAAGGGTTCTCATTATCTTGCCTAACTGAATCTTCTAAGGACTCCGCATTTCCATGTCTTATTGGAAGCAAAACTGAAATCAATCTTAATTAAGACACAAGAAAGCTTCTTATGGTTGCACAAAGCCAACTCATTGATCACATTCAAACATAAGTGGGTTTAGCAGAGAGGGGGGCATGGTGGCCCCTACCTGGATGGCCTCCCACAATCACTTCCCAGTCAGATGGCTGCCTGTGCTGAAGGGCCTTTAAAGGGGACACAGTGACATAAGGACAAGGACCCTGAGAGCATGAAGTACGCAATGAGCCTACAGCATTCTGAGGTTCACCCCAGGTTCCCCAAAATAAGTGCACAAAGAAACCCAGAACCTTGGGTATGATCCCCTCCCAAGAACCTCTTCTGGGTGTGCTTACTTCAGTCTTTGCCTGTTTCTTTCTTTCTAGGGTGCCCTTCCCCTCAAACCTTTGATGTGGTGCAGCCCCTCTCCTACCCCCACACCCCGGTCCCTGCTCACCTCCCCACCTCCCCAGCCCTCTCTTCAGCTATGCTTTATCTTTTTCTCTTATCAACTTGCAACTTGCTCTACAACTTATGCATGGCCTTCCCTACTCCGCCCCCACCCTCAATGTGGTCAAGTCTACAAGGGCACAGAGATCTATCTTCGCTTTACTGAATGGAAAGTCCCAAACACCGAGGATGGTGTAGGAGAAGTGCTGTCTCTCAGGTAAAGTTTCCCTCTCACTTTCTTTGGGGGGTGGGTATCTACTCTGTAGCTGAGGACGACCTCCTCCTGATTGTCCTGCAGCTGTCCCCCAGTCCCTCCCCGCCAAGTGCTGGGATTACAGGTGTGCACCACCCCACCTGGCTTCCTTCTGTTTTTAAGATTTTATTTTATGTTTTTTCCTGCATGTATGTATGTTCGTGCACCATAAAAACCGCATTGCCCACAGAGGTGAGGGCATCAGACCCCCGAACTGGAATTGCAGGTGGTTGTTAGCCACTGTGCAGATGCTGGGAACCGAACCCAGGTCCTCAGCAAGAGGGACAAGTGCTCTAAACTGCTGAGCCATCTCTCCAGCCCCCACTCCCAGGTCTTTAACATGGATTCTTACCTAGTGGAGGAGGGAGGGCTTGCCTCTGAAGTCCCACCTCGATGGGACTTCTGAGTGATACTAGAATCTCTGAAAGGGGGCACCAGCTGCTGACCCCTTCAACATCTGGTTGACAAAGCAAGTGTTCCTGAAGGCCTGGGCAAGTGGGGTGGACACAAAGCAGGTCCTTAAAAAACTGACTGCCCCTGTATGAGTGTATGTGTATATGTGTGTATGAGCATGCATAGATACATGCATGTGTGTATATGTATGTATGTATACATGTGTATATGTGTGTGCCTGGGTGCTTTTCATTTACTTGGTGAATTATTTTAAGCAAATCCTAAATTGCAAACTGATTCTCCAGCAGCCTTCATGTCTGCTAGACTCCTCTTCAATGGCTAGGTGCGGTTTTCTCAGAGAGCAAGGACTGATGGTTAAGGAGATAAAATTCAGAACAGGGAAGCTGAGTCTGCCTGCCAGGACTAGCTGACCAGCGCCTCGTGAGACAGCCCGAGGCTGTGCTGGTGTCTTGGCTTAACTGTTCTCTTAGCAGGAAGCCCTGGTGACCCTTGGAGCCATTTTCTTGGCTCTGGGCTGTAGCAGGATATTATTCTAAGGTGTGTTACTTTTGTTTATGTTGCATTTGTTTAACTCTGTGAAGCTGCGTTACTGTGCCTGTCCAAAACACCTGATGGTCTAATAAAGAACTGAATGGCCAATAGCAAGGCAGGAGAAAGGATAGGCAGGGCTGGCAGGCAGAGAGTATAGAAAAAAAAAAAAAATAAGAGAGAGCTAGGAGCCAGAAGGAAGAGGACTCCAGGGGCCAGCCACCCCGCTACACTGCAAGCCACAGAGTAAGATTTACAGAAGAGAACAGGAAAAGCCCAGAGGCAAAAGGTAGATAATTTAAGTTAAGGAAAGCTGGCTAGAAACTAAGCCAAGCTAAGGCCAGGCATTCATAATTAAGAATAAGCCTCCGTGTGTGATTTACTTAGGAGCTGGGTGGCGGGCCCCCCAAAAGAGACAAAAACAACCAATGACACTGAGCCAACTAGCTTAGGACCCACTTCCCTACATACATGGGAAACAACAATCTTTACCCCTCAAGAGCTTTGGGGTAACTAGGAGACATTCAGGCTCCCTGGATGTACTTCCTCCAGTTCTGTCCCCAGCCCAAGGACGTGGCAGCCCACACCCTACCCCCACAGCTCTTACCTCATGAAGCCCAGGAATACCAGTAGGATGAGGCTGACGAGCCACCCGGCGGTGGCAAAGGCCTTGGGCATGGTGAGTGCGCCTGTGCCCACAATGAGGTTAAACATGTACACCAGCCCGACCTGGAACCAACAGGAGTGACATTCAGCCAGGGGATTAATTAAGGTAAGGGCAGCTCTGGGTGACATCACAACTGTGGAGACCTTCGTAGGTCTTCACCAGGGAGACAGGAGGGACAACACCTGAGTCCTGAGGAGCCAGGCTCTGTAGCTGGGCGTTGGGAGGCCAAGCATTGGCATGGGCACCCAGAGACTGACAGCCATGAGACCTCCATTCTTGTCCATGTAAGTCTGTTTCCGACATCCAAAGCCAGCTGTGCTCGGCTCAACCTGGCTGGGGCTTCCTGAAGACAGAGTGCCCCAGGTAGGACACTGGCACAAGGCTGAACAAGACCACTGACCTCTAGAAAACCTCCTGGAGACGGCTGACCCCTGGACTCCCTCCTCTGCACCAATCCTTGTCCCTGCCCACTGGGCAGCAGCATCCACACACCACTGGACTAAATCGTTCTCTCTACACCAACTCCAGGATTGTGCTGCTTGGTTTGAGACAAAGCCTTGTGATGCAGTCCTGTCTGGCCTAGTGCTGTGTAGCCCAGGCTGGCCTTAAACTCAGGACAATCTTTCTGTCTCAGGCTTTCAAGTCTCGGGATTACTGTCATGCATCACCACAGCTGACAACCAAATTCAGGATTTAAAACGGTAATAGCGAAACCTGGAAGAGGGCTAGAGAGGGTGCAGAGGGTAAAGGTGCTTGCTGCCAAGCCTGACAACCCGAGTTCAATCCCAGGACCCACATGGTGGAAGGTGAGAACGGACTCCCGCAAGATGTCCTCTAATGCCATCCATGTGAGTGTGTGTATATGCACACACATACACATACTACATAAATAAAAACGGAAAAAACTTGACACACAATTCACATGCTGTAAAATTTAACTCAAAAGACATCACCAGACCCTGCTCAGGTTATCTTGGGCATGAACTTAGTCTGACTTTTTACAAGGGACTGTGGCTGTCTCCAGCAAACACACGTTTACCCTGGCTGGGGTCAGTCTCATCCCTGGCACTTTGAAGCCAGTGTGTGCCTGGCTAGGATAAATTAGCTAGCTCAGGTCTGAGCATTCCCTCCTTACTGAGCCTCCAGCAGGCCTGGTCCAGGGTTGGAGATGGGGATTCTATGGCACTAGACAGACACACCCCTTCCCCTGATAAACCTATAGACTACAAAGGAGAGAGGTGGGGACGGTGACAGGGACTACTGTGTGAGGGAAATGGGATGAAGAGAAGAAGCGCAGCTTTGTTACAGGAGATAAGGTAAAGTACTTTGAGTAAGTGGTACTCAGCTGGCTCTGGTGGCCCACTCCTGTCATCCAGCATTTGGGAATCCACGAGAGGAGGGACACAGGTCTGGCATACCTAGGTTTCACAATGAGCTACTGGAAAAAACAAAAAGACGACGACCCCAAGCTGATGAGACGGCTCAGCAGGTGTGAGCGCGTATGGAGAAGCACGACAGCCTTGGTTTGCACCCCTGCACCTGTGTGACGGTGGAGAGAACCAACTCCCAGAGCTGTCTTCTGACCTCCACACGCGGGCTGCATCATGTGCACATCCCCCGCCGTGTGCCTCCCTCCTTCATGAGGAGCTAAAACAGTACAAAGGAAGAGGTGAACGGAAGGGACTACCAGGTACGAGTCTGCAGTGGGAGTGGAGGGGTTGAAGGGCCTCGGATGTGAGGTTCAAGGGAGCACTGACAGACGGCTGGGGCGAAGGGCTTTTGAGTATTAACGCCATGGACAGACAGACAGGCAAACAGCTTGCTGAGGGCTCTGAAGAGAAGAATCAGGGCCCCCGTGGCATGAGTGGGGGTGGTTTCCCAGTGTAGCCTGCAGCCAGGCTCTCTGACTGCCATGCTGGGGACAGAAGAAGGGGTGGGGAATGTATGGCCACCCATACTTCCAGTTTTGATCTAACTCATGTCCTTAGGTGACACCCTAGCTCGGAAGTCTGTTAGCTAGGGATTCCCAATGTCCAGATCTACTGGGGGTGGGCGCGCACTGCAGAACTGTGGCCTGAGCAACAGCTGGAATCTAACATCGCAGTCTTCCAGGTGTCTGTGAGGGGAAGGCCACTGCAGAACTGTGGCCTGAGCAACAGCTGGAATCTAACATCGCAGTCTTCCAGGTGTCTGTTGGAGGGGAAGGCCACTGCAGAACTGTGGCCTGAGCAACAGCTGGAATCTAACATCGTAGTCTTCCAGGTGTCTGTAGGGCTTTCTGGAAGCCATAGAGTGGCTGAGGTAAGTGAACCAAGCCATGGACAATACAGGAAGTGTCCTTCCGCGTGGAAGTGATGGGGGTGCCATGGTTTGGAGGGTTTTAAGCAGGTGTGATGGGGCAAGACAGTGCAGGGGCTCCTCCACCTTGTATTCTTTCTGAGGCCGTTTCCAGGTTTAAATAGAATTTGATCTCCTTGATGGAGAATCCCATGGAAAACTACCCAACTCTGTTCTAGGAACCAAAGGTCAGGATGTCCTAACTAACTTATCTTAGCTTTTGTTAACACTGTTTGTTTATGCGGAACCTCCTGCAGATAACCACTTATCTTAGGGTCTGTTAAAACTGCTTACGCCGGCCGGGCGGTGGTGGCGCACGCCTTTAATCCCAGCACTCGGGAGGCAGAGCCAGGTGGATCTCTGTGAGTTCGAGGCCAGCCTGGGCTACCAAGTGAGTCCCAGGAAAGGCGCAAAGCTACACAGAGAAACCCTGTCTCGAAAAACCAAAAAAAAAAAAAAAAAACTGCTTACGCCATAACCCCCCCACCCCCAGCTGAGTGAGACGTCTAGATGAGGTCTCTGCCCTTAAAAATCCCATGTTCTGGACATGGGCCACACTTAAAGTCTCCCCACCCCCACCCCCTTGGGTGTGGTCCCAGCCAGCCGGAATAAAAACTTTCAATTGGTTATACACTGTGTCTGAGTGGTCATCTCTGGTGGGCTCCCCCTAACAGGGTGCTAACAACAGATTCCTGCTGACCCCTAACATCTGGATTCCATGCAGTTTTGCTCTCCACCTACCACTGTTCCAAGAAGCACTTAGCAGGGGTAAGAACTTTATGAAAACAGTCTTGGTGAGGCTTCTCACGCTGGAAATAAGGAGAAGACGGGAGCCTTAAGAGAGTGACACTGGTTAGGCAAAAACTTTATGGGAGAATTAAGAAGCTGAAGAAGCATTTGGAGAAGCTGGGCTCCTTCAATCCCAGCACTCGGGAGGCAGAGGCAGGTGGATCTGTGAGTTTGAGGCCAGCCTGGTCTACAGAGTGAGCTCCAGGACAGCCAGGGCTACACAGAGAAACCCTGTCTTGAACGAACAAACAAACAAACAAACAAACAAAGAAGTACTTGTAGGGTTGGAGAGATGGCTCAGTGGTTAAGAGCACTGGCTGCTCTTCCAGAGGACCTGGCTTTGATTCCCAGCACCACATGGCAGCTCACAGCTATCTATAAATTCAGTTCTGGGGGAATCTAATGCATTTATCTGGCTTCTGTAGGAACCACAATTATATGATGCACATATATACATTTAGGGGAAACACATAAAATTTTTAATTAACTAAGAAATAGAAGTTGTCTTGCTTTATTGCTATTTTTAGGTCCAGAGTAAACACTGTGTGTCCATTGGGAGCTCAGAGAGCCACACAGGGCAAGGCAGGATTTCTTTGCCATCTGCGGGCCTCAGTACTCTGGTAACATATTAAATCCTCTTTATTGCTGGGTGGTGGTGGTACATGCCTTTAATCCCAGCACTTGAGAGGCAGAGGCAGGCAGATCTCTGTGAGTTCGAGGCCAGCCTCGTCTACAGAGTGAGTTCTAGGACAGCCAAGGCTACACAGAGAAACTTTGTTTTGAAAACAACAACAACAACAACAACAACAAAACACACAAAAAAAGTATATCCTCTGTACTTTTGGGAAAGGTACTCAGTGAACATTGGTCATGAGGAACAGGCAAAAGGAAGCTATTCTCAACTCAGCCACAGGCCAGATCAAGGGGAACTGTGGAAAGGGAAAAAGGGGTCACATGACAGTGGGGGAGGTGACCTCCTTGGAAGGGTGGCAGAGAGTGGAGGAGTAAGCTCCTGCTGCGTTCTCTTTGGATAAACTTACACATGCAGGCTCACCCGGCTCCTCTGGCTGAACTAGGCACAGCCCCAGCAGCCCCACACCCTAGTATAGTGGCCTATGTGCCTCTCCTCCATCTAGAAGACACCCCCTCCGGAAGAGCCCCTCTGATGGCCGTCAAAGGGATCAGAAGGCAGCCACGCTGTATGAGCCTGACCAGGATTTAAGACTGCAGGGCCGGGGAGGTGGCTCAGTCAGGAAAGTGCTTGCCACACACACACACACACACGAGTTTAATCCTGTGCACACACATGAAAACCTGGGGTGCAGCTGGGCGTGGAGGAAGAGGCAAGCGGATCTCTGAGTTTGAAACCAGCCTGGTCTAAATAGTGAGTTCTAGGCTAGCCACTGCATAAGACTCTGTCTCAAAATAACATACACTCAAACTTAGGGATGGGAGTGTATACTTACCCCAGTACTAGGGAGACAGGGGGACCCTTGGAGCTTGCTGTCCAGCCAGCCTAGTTGAACTAGTGAAGTCTAGGTTATGAGCACTTACTACTCTTGCAGAGGACCTGAGTTTGATTCCCGGCACCCATGTCAGGCGGCTCACAAGCATCTATAAGTCACTTCAGGGGATCTAACACCCCCTTTTTGCCTACATGGGCACCTGAACTCATCTACACACACACACACACACACACTAAGGTTTTAGATAGTAAGAATAAATCAAAGAGACAGGGAAGAAGGGAGGGGGGAGAGGAGGAGGGAAATGGCATCAGTGGCAGCGGCAAGGGCAGGGGCAGGGACGGTGGTGGTGTGTGACTGGAGAGACGGCTCAGTGGTTAAGACCACTGGTTGCCCTATCTGAGGATCCAGGTTTGAGTCCCAGCTCCCTCATGGCAGCTCACAACCATCTGTAGGCCTAGTTCTAAGAGGTCTCATGCCCTCTTCTGGTCTCTGTGGGCACCAGGCACATGGTGCACAGACATACATGCAAGCAAAATACCCAAAAACATAAAATTTAAAAACAATAGCCAACCAACCAACTACGCCCCTGCCTCCCCAATCAGACTTATTCTAGGGTAACGTGGAAGAGGCAGGGGGAAGGAATAAAAGAGCCAGAACTACAGAGCGGGGAACTACAGGGAAACAGCATCTTTCAGACACACCAGGCGAACAGCCCATGAATTCACAGTGACGGCATGCACAAGACCTGGGCACGCTCAAGCCTGACCAAATCCCAGGGGGAAGGAGGGTGTGAAGTCACGTAACTACTGGCGACTGACAGCTGTTGAGAGAGGAGAACCAGCAGCCTCTGGTAAGGAACTCATGCTCCAGCAGGAGGCCACAGGTCCCAGAATATGTTGGTAGCACAAGCTGAACTTGATGGTTTTTTGTTTTGTTTTGTTTTAAAAAGAACACGAAGTTGAGTGGGTAGGAAAGTGGGATGGATCTAGGAGGAGTTGGGGGAGGAAGTCAATATGCTCAAAACATATTACAAAGTTCTCAAAAAACTAATATAAAAAAACACTTAGGATCTGGAGAGATGGCTCGGTGATAAAGAGCACTTGCTACTCTTACAGAGGACCCTAGTTCAATTCACAGCGTCCACATGGTGGCTTAAAACCAGATATAGCTCCAGTTGTGGGGGGAATCTGATGCCCTCTTCTGGCCCTTGTGGGCACTGCATGCATGTGATGGATAGATGCAGCCCAAACATTCATACACATAACAAATAAATCTTTAAAAGAAAAACGAAGATCCATAGGAAGAAGGGGGCTGCTTTCCTCATAACCCTGATCACCACCTCCTGGTTAATACTACTCAACGCCACCATCACCTATCTTTTCCCATCTCTCTTCACTATTAGGATAAAAAAACAAAACAACGCCGGGCGGTGGTGGCGCACGCCTTTAATCCCAGCACTCGGGAGGCAGAGCCAGGAGGATCTCTGTGAGTTCGAGGCCAGCCTGGGCTACCAAGTGAGTCCCAGGAAAGGCGCAAAGCTACACAGAGAAACCCTGTCTCGAAAAACCAAAAAAAAAAAAAAAAAAAACCAAAAAAACAAAAAAACAAAACAAAACAAAACAAAACAACAACATAAACAATGCAGCACTTGCTTACGGTGACTGCAAAGACCCTGGATAAAATAAAGCACATATAAAATGCAAGGGAAAAGGGGTTTGGGGGGGCAGAGCTCCCGAGGCAGGCAGGCCTAACTGTCCAGGTTCCTGTGGACACATGGTAGCACATGTGAATGATTACTTGAACAGGGGGAGGCGTAAGAAATGGGGACAGACACTGTTTTCCTTCTAAAACTCAGTCACAGCAATGACTCATTTCCTTGTCTCTGTTTGTAGTTATTGTAAGAAAAAGCAGGAACTGGGGCAACTTTTAGGGATAGTGCAGACATCTTACTGCTGACAGGAGAGGAGACTAGCAACTATCACATGACCGCATGGGCCAGGCACGTCGAGGGTCACTGTCCCTCCTGCTCCAGCTCCAGCACTCAAGAGAGACCTGCCCTGCTAAATTGCAGAGGTGAAGGAAGAGGGAGCCTTTGTGGCTCTGTGAACAGCAGAGCAGCTGTTGAAGTGGGGGAAACTCGAGAAAGAAGGCTCCGGGGAGAAGAGCCGCTTTTCATGGTAATAGTTGGCAGCAGTGTGTGAGTCAATCCTGGTTAGTCACATGATCACCTCCAGCTACACATCCAGTTAAGGCCCCTGTGCTGCAATAACCACAACCAAGTGGATATTACACAGAGAAGATAAACTGAGTGTGTGGGGGAGTGAGGGGGCCACACAGTCAAGACAGAGCGAAATCAATCGCTCTAATTGTCCTAATTGCAGCCTCTACCAAACTGCAATTGGAAGCCTCTGCAGTTCATCGCCCCTTTCAACATCCAAGACCATAAAAGTTGCACAATTTAAAATTCAGCTAAAGACGAAAGAGGTCACAGACTGCTGAGGTGGACAGAACTCAAGACAACAGCTGTCAGTGACAATGGCAGAGCTGTGTGCAGCCCGTAGAAGCCCTGAGTAGGTATTACAGGAGACTAACAAGTTAGTTATGTTTGGTTTGACGCTCTCTGCTAGGCATCTAAAGGGGAACTGGAACTGGAGAAACAGTTCAGCAGTTAAGAGCACCTGCTGCTCCTACAGAGGACTTGAGTTCAATTCCCGGCACCCACACTGGGCAGCTTACGACCACCTGTAACTCCAGCTCCAGAGCATCTGGTGCCCTCTTCTGGGTTTGGTAGGCACACACACATCCCCACACAGATGCATCATTAAAAATAAAAACTTTTAAAAGTAAGAAATAAATGAAAGGAGAATGAGCCTGATATTTATAGTCTGAGCCCAGACAGCTGCACCCTGACTTCAGCCACGTGCAGTTTCAGTCTCGCTTTTCACCAGGGTCTACTTAAACCAGTAAATCACCAGTACAGTCTACAGGTAACAGTGGGCTTCTCTAGACAGCAGGAACATGATGGTGAGCAGGACACATTGCCAGACGAAAACTCACATAAGGAGAATAGAGCTCCCCGGTCTCCGTGATTTCACCCGCCATCTCCAAAGGGCGAGGAAGGGTTGGCCGAAGAGGCTACTTCCGTGCAAGGCCAGCTGCTGCGGCGGCTCCTAGGACAAAAGAGTTGAGCTGAGTTTTCTGATGGACAGAGATGGGAAGCGGGGAGACTTGTCGTCTGCCTCTTACATCTCTAGCCCTTTTATCTCAGACACTTTGGCCTCAGTATCTCTCGTGAGACAGCCCTGGTGGGACATAGCTCTCTGGACAATACCTTCTAATTTTACTCCTGCTATGCAAGGCACTTCTCTGTGCCTGGATGCTGCTCACACTCCAAGTGACAGAGGGGCCTTCGAAGCACTGAGCCTCACTCACCATCAAAGCCCCCCTTTAACCTAAGGTGCTTATGTCCATTCCATTCCAGTATATGTGAGCTCACTACGATACAGGACAGCCCGCACAACTGTCTGCCTCTCTGCACACAGGTCGCCCCTCCAACCTAACTCCTTGGCCCCAAGTCTTCTTTTGAATGGGGCCTCCCGCTCCCTCACCTGTCTTCTGCCCTGCCTCAGGGTTCCCCATCCTGAGCCTCTCCCTCTCCTCCCCTCTCGGTGAGACTCCAAAATTCACACCTATTTCGCCCGCATCCTACCCTCCTGCCCGTCCCAGACCTGCAGCACAGCTAGCTCCCGGCCCCAGTGGCCACCGCCTCCAGCTCCGCTGCTGCCATCCGGCGCCAGCTGTCCCGCACTAGGGCCCGCTGCGCGCATGCGCATGCTCCCCAGCCCACCTTCCCGGAGAGCGCGTCGGGAGGGGCACAGTGTTCTGATTGGGTGCCCCGCGGGGGCGTGGCCGGGATTGGGCCCCGCGGCTGCCGTCTGCGTGGCGGAAGTGCAGGGCGCGCGCCCACGCGCATGCGGAAAGCCGGGCTCTCTGGGAGAGGCGCTGACGCTTGTTGTCGGGGACGCCTTCCTCGTCGGGGGATGGGTGTGAGCTTGGCAGTTCGCAGGCTCCGGCGGTTAGAGGGTCGAGGAACCGCGCAAAGGGCTGAGGCCTGAGAACTTCGGGTGGGGCTTAGGGACCAGAAAGGGGGAAGGCCAGAGCCGGGTGGCGTGGACGCTGGAGGGAAGGGTTGGGAACAGGTTTAAAAAGTCGTTTTACGGTGGACTACCCCGACTGGGGCACGTCCGGTATGAATCCTTATTATTTGGCGCTCGTGTTTGATAGATCCAAGTTCTTGGGGATAGAAACGGCAGCCAATACTTGGCCTCTGAGATGAAAACCGAGAATTGTTGAACATTTTGGTTTTTTTCTGGCCAAGAGTTTTAGAATCTCTCTGTTCTTTCGAGTATTTGTGGGGGAAAGGCAGAACGCCCCCTTGTTAATATAGCCCCACCTCTACAGGAAGAGCCTGCATTTCGACCCTACGTGGAAAAACACTCGTGACTCTGAAGTCTTTAACTCTCCACTTGTAGGCAACTTCAGTAGGCAACTTCAATGAGGCTGAATCAGAACACCGTGCTGCTGGGCAAGAAGGTGGTCCTGGTACCCTACACCTCCAAGCATGTGCCTCGGTAAATGTTCACCTGGCTGGGAGCAGTTGTAGCCGCGTGGGGGCCTGTTGGAAACAGCACAGTGAAAAGGCCTTCCTCATTCCTAATCTCCGAGCAGGTTTTGTTCTAAGAAACATGACTTGTTTGGTGCTGCACACCTTTGATCCCACATGGCTCTCTGTGAGATTGAGGCCAGCCTGGTCTACATAGTTAAGTTCCAGGCCAGCTAGGGCTTCACAGTGAGACTGTATCTCAAAGGGGGAAAAAATTATAGAAAGAATAATGCTGAAGTAGAGAATTTATTTCCCGTTTTTTTTTCTTTTCACCTCTCAGCTTCCTTTTTGGCTTTTCAATTAGGAATTAACATCTTCAAAATGTGTGTAGCAAAGAACACAGAAGTGTCTTCTTCCCTTGTTCTAAGTTACTGATGGCATTTCTTGGTATCACGTGCTTGTTCCAGATGTTGAATGTCACATTATTTGGATGCCTACTGTTTAAAAGGCCAGAAGGGAGTTGCGGGGACCCTTTGTGGGGTTCATTAGCAAATGTCTGGTAAATTGAGAAAGTGGTTGTGTAGAGGATGGGGGTGTCCTCTACCAATCGTTTTGCTGTTGGGAGGTCTCTGGCACCCTGCCTTGTGGAGGTCTGCCCAACCCTCTTTGCTGAGGTTGGCTTGGCATATACTTATCCTCAGGAATTGGAGGAATGTTTGGCTTCACGCTTCCTGGATGGAAAGCTGGGCACATAGGGCTGCCCCTCTCTGCTGCTGCTTGAGGGAAGGACCTGCCTTTTCTGACTGGTCATTCCCTTCTCTTTGAGTCTTCTGTCAGGACTGTGGGGCTCTCACCCCTGCCTCCCACTTCATCTCAGAAAGCACAAACCCATGCTTCCTGTTGTTTTTTTTGTTGGTTTATTTGTACTTCATACTTAGCTATTTGGAATGGTGGTGCTGACGGGCTGATGCTGAATTCTCCCCTCAGACAAAGCTCGAGCACCCATCCTCTCAAGAGGGTCTCCTATAACCCAGGCTGGCCTCAAACTCCTCATCCTCCTGCCTCCTCCTCCCAGATGCTGGGCATCCAGGCCTGCCCCTCCACATCCAGCAAAACCCATGCTGTTGAATCGGTACCACTCATCTGAGACCAAGTCTTTGCCCCTCCCCTCCCCGACCCGCAGGTACCACGAGTGGATGCAGTCAGAGGAACTGCGGCATCTGACGGCCTCAGAGCCGCTGACCCTAGAGCAGGAGTATGCGATGCAACGCAGCTGGCGTGAAGACGAAGACAGTGAGGAGTCGCCCCCACACACCCCCCACCCCCGGCAGCCTCCTCTTTTCCTTCCTTTCTCACCTCTCTGCTACTGCCCCTCTCGGGCTGTCCCTAGACTGTGGTAAAAAGTTTGAAGTGGTCCCTGTGGCTGACTGACCGTACTGTCCTCTTTCCTCAGCAGACACCGGGCAACTTGATTTCTAGCTGTTAATCTAGGCCCTGCTCTCATGTCCTTTGCCACAGCCTACTCCTTGGGGCCCTTGTTCCTTTCGGTACAGATGCCTCATGGAGAAGGCTGTTTCCTCACTTCAGATCAAAGGTGGACTCGGAACTCTGTACTAGGCTTCGGGCCCCTTTTCTCCTGCCGGTCTCTGGCTTGGGTGGGAACACCATCACCTCTTTCCTTTGAAGACTGCAGGTGCTAACGGTTGCCTCCACCCTCAGAGTGCACCTTCATTGTGCTGGATGCAGTGAAGTGGCAGGCCCAGCCTCGCCCCCCTGAGGAGAGCTGCATGGTGGGAGATGTGAACCTCTTCCTCACAGATCTAGAAGACCCCACCTTGGGGGAGATCGAGGTCATGATTGCAGGTTTGTCCCACCTGGCCCAGCCGGAACTTCAGAGCGTTTAGTGGGTGCCCAGGGTAGCACAGTCAGCTGGTCAGCCAGCTCTTGACTGTGGCAGCTTGCTCCCCTGTCCCACGTCCAGCATGATGATTACCCCTGGGTTCATTCTTTCTTTCATATGCCTTGGTATAAACTTAACCTTGTGTGTGTGTGTGTGTCTGTATGTGTGTGCGGGTGCCAGAGGACAATCTTGGCTTTTGTTCCTCACGTGCCATCTTTTAAGGTTTTGTTTGTTTGTTTTTTGTGTATGTGTTTTGAGACAGGGCTTCTCATCAGCCTGGAGCTTGTCAAGTAGGCAGGGCTGGCTGGCTGTGCCCCCCAGTCCTGGGCTTCCAAATGCATGCCACCACACCTGGCTTTTTACACTGCTTCTGGGGCTCACACTCTGGTCTTTCTGGCAAGCATTTAACTACTGAGCTGTCTCCCCGTCCCTTAACACTGACTTTGTGGTCCTCAAAACCCCATCTGTCCCATGCATAGAAGGGGAGCCTCCGAAAAGAACCGACTCAGGAGATGTCCTGCCATGCCGTGGAGGAGCCCCTTCTGCATCCTTGGCCCTTCGCTTCTCCCAAGAGCTCCCTGTGGAAGGAACAGGGTGTTCAGATTGCTGGGAGCCTTGTGCATTCTCTCATTGGCCTGTGCCTTTTCCGTGGGCAGGCCAGTGACCCAGTGCCTGACAGGTGTACTAGAGCCTGGTCCCTGGTACCAGCACAGTGTGCTTTCTCCTAGAGCCCAGCTGCAGAGGTCAGGGCCTTGGCACCGAGGCGTCTCTCCTGATGATGTCTTATGGTAAGACAGAGCTGACCACATGGGTCCAAGTGGGTAGGCCTCAGCTGAGGCTTCTTCAGGCATGGGGGAGGAGGCAGATGGCAGGTACCTCTGCTGCAGACTGGGACAGGAGGGCTGGAAGAGTGGAGGTTTTCATCCTGTTTTGCCCCCTCTCTGGTAACTCTGGAGGAGTGACCAAGCTAGGTCTGACCAAGTTTGAAGCCAAAATCGGGCAAGAAAATAAGCCTAGCATCCGGATGTTCCAGAAACTCCATTTTAAGCAGGTAAGGGCACCTAGTGAGGAGGCCTAGGGAAGTCGAGCTGTGGGTGTTAGAACTCAGCTGTAACACTAGGTCTGCTCTCTGGCTCCTACAGGTGGCTGTGAGCAACGTCTTCCAGGAGGTGACACTCAGACTGGCTGTGAGTGAGGCAGAGCGGCAGTGGCTTCTGGAGCAGACCAGCCACATGGAGGAGAAGCCCTATAGTTGGGTTGGCAGAGACTGTGACAGCCACCCTGTGTGAGCAGAATTGGAACTACCCACTCCCGAGGCCAGACAACTGCATGGGAGATAAATGTACAGTGTCTTCAGTCTGCTCCAGGCCCTCCTAAGCCTGCTTTGGCCTCCTCTGGCTGGCAGTGGCTAAGAAGACTCCTTCCTACTCCTACCCATAAGCTGACTCTGGCTGCACTGAACTAATGGCTGGAGTCCTTGGAGGCTAGGGTGGAGGTAGGAACTGGAAGCTGGGAAGTCAGCCTTTCCCTGGGGTCCTGGCCGAGTAAAACACTCGTTTAGGCAGCTTTCTTTGTTCCTTCATTCATCCTCCTCGTGGAGAAGGCTGGGGCAGGGGTAGCTCAGTCCTGCTGTCAGCAGGCGAGTGACCAAGTGGGCTTGATGCAGAAAAGACATGTGACCTGTGGAGGAGTGGGCTGGCTCTGCCTGGTGGCCTTGGTCCTGCTTTCAGCTCTTTGGAGCTGGACAGGTCTGAGGGAAGAATGGCTTCTGAATATAGCTCTTTATATCTGGGGTGCATCGCTGTCAGAGAAGCCTGGAACCTGCTCCCGGTACTCACAGCCTCCTGCAATATCATCAGGGTCTTCCCTCCCAGTCAGCTCTTTATCCAGTCTCCGGGCAGCTGCATCCAACCTGGCCATTAGGGGGCAGCAGAGGCACAGGTTCAGGATGGCCAGACCGCTGACAACGCTCTCTAGGGTCTGCAGTCATTCTTTGACTTCTAACTGTCCCCATATCCTGTTGTTATCTGAGGTAATCATCAAAAAAGGCCAGGCATATTTTCAAAACAACTCTGACAAAAGGTTAGAAGTGCATTTGATGCTCTGGATAAAGTTATTGCCAAAACCTCCCAGCCCCTGATCTTGGCATCTTACCCCAGATTGCAAGGGGAAAACTGCTATCCAAAATGCCTGAATCTGAAGTGAAGCTTGTTATTGGCTCCCTTTGGACTCTGCTCCAGACCTTAGCCAGGAGTTCCGGTCTGGCTTAGAGTCAAAGGTCCCCCACAGCTTCTCCACCCAGCAGGTGTAGGGAGGGGCTCATCCAAGCCCTGTGGGGCAATCCTTAGGTCTGTTACACCAGCCTGGGGGCCTCCACCTGGGGTCAAAAGGTAGAAGTGTGGGTGGATGAGGGAGGCCAGGCCCAGCCGAGCAGGCAAGCACAAGATGATAGGTACTGTGATAAGGGCTCTGGATGGTTCCTTTTAAGGTTGGTGGAACCCAGACCGTAATGCTGAGATGACCAGATAGTGAATGGCCCTTCTCCCAACCCAGAGGGCTCCAGGGCTTCTCCCCTGGAGCCATTGTCTTCACTTGTTCCTTTCAGCCCAGCAACCTGGTTCTGAGTGGTCTTTCTGTAGAATGGGTGAACGGAAAGTAGCGGGGACCACACTCCTTCACTTTTGAACACCTGTCCTAGGACCCGGTCTGGCAGCCTGGGCATTCAAGGGCCTCCTGGCGAAAGGCAGTGTGTTCCCCTTTGCACAGTCCCTTCCAGCCCACCTTGCCACGCAATGTGTCCTGCAGCTAACTGAACTAGTTTTTTCCTGTGCTGGATATCTGCCTCCCCATCAGGCCACTGGGCAGATAAGGGAGAGTGTCTGCGGCAGGCTCAGACTGCTGAGAATCCTGCATCCCTTGGTGGGGGAACAGGGAGGAAAGTCACCCTCACATCCTGAACCCAGCTCTAGTAAGATTTCACTTGTAGCACTTCTGGAATGAGGAGCCTCAGAGCCCTCTCAGCATGCGGCTCTCAGCTTCCTCTTCTCACAGTCCCCATAAACATCCCTATTGTCCCCATAAACATCACTGTTGTCCCCTGTACCAGGGCGCACTGACATGGAACTAAGCGGACTGGAGGGCCCTGTGGACTCTGAGTAGCTGCAAAGGCACTCAAGCTTGGAGCTGCAGAGAACCCTAGATGGTCTTCCAGGAGTACCCCACCTCCCACCCAAAGGCCAGCCGCCTGGGAATTCTGTTTATCACCCACTCTCTTAGACCCGAAGGCACGAGGCAGAGCTGCAAAGGAAGACAGGGAGGCTCAGGCGGTTAAAGGAACCAGTGGATTTCTGAAGGCATTTCCTTATAGTGGGGGCATCCGGCTCAGGACAGGCAGAGGCAGCCAGGGTTTCCCTGTGCTGCCCAGGTCTCTCGGGGTGAGAGCAGAAACAAAAATTTAAGGATGAGGCCATTGCCATGCTCTGGGTACAAACAACCAGGAAAATCACAAGAATCATGAAAACAAGAACAGCTCTAAATCCTGTAACACTACACTCTTAAAAAAAAAATCAAATGGACCAAAGAAGCCCAGCCACAGCTCTGAGGACCTTGGGCACCCTGTCCATTATGAGCAATGGCCGCTACAGTCAGTCCCTGGTGAGCCCTGGACTTGGTTGTCACACGTAGTTGAGGGAGGACTTGGTCCAAAGGTCTTTGCTTGGTGAGGGTCCCAGGGATGTCCTAGGCAGACTGGTGAGGGGACACTTGGTAGGAGGAAGTCCTCAGGGAGGAGTGAAGGGGCAGGACAGAAACATTCCCCTTCCCTAAGGTAAGGGAAGAAAAGAATTCCTAGGAAAATCATTTGTCAGGAAGTGGGGTGAGGTGGGGTGCTGATGCTGATTTGAATGTTGATTGGTGGGCAACTGGGGAGGAAAGGGGGAGCTAGATCAGGTGGATGGGTGGCTCCACCTTCCAGCACTGGCCAGTGGGTGATCAGGTGCTCAGAGGTTGCTGAACAGTTCGTTTTTCTTGCTCCAGTCCATCTGCGGGGCCCGCTTGCTACTGCGCTTCTGGTGGGCTCTCTCTTTAGCCACAGCCAGGGAGATGTTGAAGTCCAAGATGGGGTCAGAGGAGGAGGAGGTAGATGAGGGCTCGGTGGACTCCTGTCTCTTGGGGCTGTCTTGGGAATTTAGCTGAAAAAAGGAGGAAAGAGTCAGTGTCCATCCCTAAGGGCTCTCTGGTCCTTGGCCTCAGAGAGGTGGATCCCTTGGGGCCATGGCCAAGGTAGCCAGGTCACAAGAACAAACTGCACCTCCCCATGTGACCTCAAAGGCGGGCTAGTGTGCCAGGAACCAGAGTGGCCTGGAAATGGCTTCCCGTAACTCAGTCACCAGCTCCCATGGGGCCTGCCTACCTCCTCACTGGTATCGCTGGAGGCAGATCTTGCCAGGGCTGGCCTGGGGCTCTCTGAAGCTGCCTCTACCAGGGCTTCACGGCTGCTCTCCTGGCACAGAGAGGAAAAAGTATGGGTTGGCAGGGGATGGGAAAGGAAACTCCTGATAAGAGAAGCTGGAGACCTCATTAGAGAGGGTCCTTGCCCAGGCTTGGCCATCCATCCAAATTCCAGATTTATATTACTGCATTCCTAAAAGGATTGGGGCAGCCTGGTTCCATCCATCACCTGGGCGGGAGCGGGGAACTGCGGAATCTGTCATCCTCCCCAACACCTTTGAGCACTGACTCAGTTTGTGGATCAGTGACCCAAGAGGGGCTTCTTGGAGTACAGGGCCACCAAAGTAGGGCCACCGAAGTCCTCCAGTTTGGCATGAGGAAGATATATGGCCCCTTAACCTCTTACAGCCCTCTCCAGGCCTTAACCCCCAAAGAGTCAACCAGGGTCTTTAAAGAATAAGATGGACAGAACATTCTAGAACTAAGGACAGAGTGGCAGAAGGTGGGGACCATGGCCTGATTCTTGTCTCCCCTAGGTCCCTGTAGAGGAAGCCTTCAAACAGATTTTGCCAACTCCAGGCTCTGTGGTCTGATTCTGAGACAGCCCATGCCAGAGTAGAGGTTTTGGCTGGGTGTGAGCCTGGCACTCAGCCCCTTCCTGGGTCCTTCCATGGCCTCGGCTGGCTCCCAGCCTCACCCCCTTCCCTTCTGCCCAAGGAGGAGGGACTTTGTTCTTCCAACTCAGACTGGAAGTAGCAGGACCAGCAGCCAGACACTGAGGCTCTGTTCTTGGGGGGAAGAATGGCCTCTTCTGTATGGTGGGAGTTGGAGGCGGGGGCTGCAAAGGGGCACCAGGCAGCCTTTCCCAAGTGACAGCCTTACCCCCTGACAGGGGCTGGGGTACTCTGGCGGTCCTATGGTTTGGAGCTCAGGAAGTAATTGGAACTGGGCCCTGATGTGCCAGCCTGAGCTGACTCCCAACCATACCACCACGTGCCCTGTCTCCACAGAGAAGCGGGTAGCGGACCCCTTACCTTTTGTATCTCTCCATTGGTGAAGGGCTCAGGCAAGGGGCCTAGATGAGGAAGACAGCAAAGGTCAGTCCAGAAACTTTGGGGGAGGAAAACAGGGGCGGCCAGAGCTGTGCCTTGGGCAGCTCACCAGACCTCATACTGGAGGTCAAAGGCTACAACTTTTTTGGCTGCAACCCACTGTATGTACATTTGACATTTTGATGACCCAGTGCCCAGAAAGATTGTTTGACAATTTCAGAAAACAAGACTCCACTACAGTGCAATACTTTGGCATTACCAACTAAAATTTATTCTTATAATGTCTCAGTTGGCAAACTGGGGGAACTGTTTTGAGGGTGTGGGGGGAGGCTCACACTTGAGGAGGGCTACTTGATGCTGACTGGCAATCTGTGGGAGACAAGACAGCTCCCTGTAACAGAATAATACTTCGGGCAGTGCTGGGGGCCAGACACACAACCCTCCGTATAGGAATCCGTGCCCTACCACTGAGCTACCTTTCTGGTCCTAGCTTGTCATTTGACCCAGAATGTCAAGATGCCAGGCTTGCTGGAGTGTTAAGATGGGATGGAGTTCTAGGGTAGCCAGAGAGATGGCTCAGTGATGGCCTGATGACCTGAGTTGGATCCCCAAGACCGGATGGTAGAAGGACAGAACTGATGCCTCCAAGTTGTCCTCTGGCCTCCACATACACCCTAGGGCAGGGCTGGGCCTTGGTATTCACACATCCCAGGGTAGATAGCAGATTTAGGGCCACACCTCAGATTATATAGCTGGCACCTGCTGCCTTGGAGAGAAAACAATGCCAACTATCTGCCACCTGGAAACGAGGGGACAAGAGGATTCAAGGACAGTGTCCTGGGCAGAGTCAGGAGAGGCCAGTGAGAGGGAATGCCAGGCTTGAGGTCACCTCCCATATGGCCTGAGAAGGTGGAAGACACCTTCCACCTTCATAGACTCGTAAGGATGGGTGGGGTGCTTCTGCATGTTAGGCTGTGAAACATGTGAATATTTCCCCTTGACAGGACTGTCCACTGTACCCCTCCTCTTGGAGATCTGAGATATGTGGACCCTGACCTACCACTATAATCCTCATCCTCTGGAGGCCCCACCCATTGCAAAGTCCAGAGAGGTTTCACTTTCAGCACAGCACAACAGATCACCCCTCCGGAGCCATCTTCCCAGGGAGAAGGTCGGGACTAAGGAGTAGGGGGTGCTCGGCCCCTCCTGCCTGGTGTGGCTGCCTTACTCACTTTGGCTTGGCTTGAACAGGAGGAGGTGCCAGGCTTGGCAGGATGAGAGTAGGGGAGGGGGAAGGGGAAGGCAGGGGCCCAGGGACTGAAGGGGACCCACTACTCTCTAGAGCCAGCGGGCCTGAGTTTCCAAGGCAACTTGACAGAGCGGGGGAGGGGAACGCCAGGCCCCTGTCACTGGACTCTGATCTGCCCAGCAAAGGCTGGAGGCTGCCCCAGAGTTAACTCTTTCCTCTCAGAGGAATCGCTGGAGAACTAGCTGGACTAGGGAGAGGCTCAGGCCATGCCTTGGTGCTGATCAAAACCTCACCCACTCCTTCATGACAGTTCATTGCTGGCACCTGCCACCTCCAGACACTCATGGCCCACCCCTGCTTCTGCTCTCCACCAACCCATGCTGTGGGGTCTCTCCTTGCAATCCAAGAGGCTACCCCCCACTTCTGGCAAAGCCTTAGGCACTTGGCCATGTCCCCAGCTTGCCGGCACCCAGCTGTGCACTCACCATCCAGGTGTTCCTGGGATGGGATCACTTTGCACTTCTTGAAGAACTCATCGGCTTCCTTGTCTACCACCAGCAGCTTGGCCTCGTCCCCTCCAGCCTTGATGGCGGACACCACGTCTCCATGCTGCTTGCCCTCCATGCAGACACCATTGACCTGTGAGGCAGAGCAGGGGCGGGGGTTACCCACACGGGTCTCGGGGCTGGAGAGGGCAGGTGGAGGAAGTGCCACCTGGGAATGCTGCATCCCCTCATGTGCTTAGTCCCGAACCCAGCCAGACAGTGGTTGTCTGACAGTCAGCTGGGAAGCAAGACCAATGGGAAGAGCCAAAGAAAATACCCAGAGGAGGCTATGCAAACACAGCTGGGAACAAGGGGAGGCCTGGGAGCCTGGGCTGGGCTCCGCCGACCTCCCTCTCTGGGCCTTGGTTTTCTCACGTGTAAAGTGAGAAGTCTTGGAAGAGCTGATCTGTGGCTCTAAGGTTCTCACACTGTGATTCTGGGACCAGCCCAAGCATTTAGTTCACGTTTCCTCTCTCGTGAACACAGCCGAAGAGCGGAGTGTCTCAAAGCTGAACTCAGGAGAGGGCGTTTGATCCACCTTCGTGCCTGGCATGGAGTGCTCAGGCACCAGGAAGGCCATGCAGGTGGCCTCTGGCATCCACCTGGATTTTGGCCGGTAAATCATGGGTGTAGAGTGTATGTTTAGTAAAGCAGAACCCGAGAGGGGAAAAGAAACCATTCAGCCTGTCGGCATGCCCACCTACCACTTAATACCCTTTCTTCCCGTTCCTCTACTCTACCTGTGTAGCTGCCCACCATCCAGCGTCTCTGGGTTGGCCATATCCCATGGGTTAAGCAAACCATAGATGGTATAAGGCTGCCCCAAAGCATCAAATACTAGGAGGGAAGAGCCTGGGAGAACACGGAGAATACTGGAAAGGACTCACCTCCACAATGCGGTCCTGGGCCCGGAGTCCAGAGGCCTCTGCTGGTGAGTCTGGGTCCACTGCTCGGATGAACTGGCCTGGCTTAGACTTGTCACTGTGCAGGTTGAAGCCATAGCCATTGGGACCTTTCTTCATGGTGCAGAGCCGAGGCCGGAGCTCACGCTGTGGGGATGTAGAAAGCACCCATGTCATTCCACAATGTCCCAACACTGCCTTCTCCGGCTCCACCTCCCTGTCTAGAAGGCTTTGGAATAATCCAGTGGTGACTGGAGCCCACAGAGCAATGCCACACACTCTGGCCCAGGGTTCGGGTGGGAATGGACGAGCAGCCCTGGAGCAAACTGAGTGGCTCTGGAAAAGCCACTGTCCCTGCATGAGGCTAGTGTCCCTCTGAGCCATTCTATTACTCACATATTGTTTTGGTCTTATCACTCCCACCCAAGGCTCATCTGGCCCTCTTAGGCCTGGCTGGATACTTGAGGCTCCTGAGTGGGCCCATGTATCTGTTCTCTGTTGTGAAGGCAAGGATAGCTGTTTACTGAAAGCTGGCCAGTTTGTTTACAGTCAAGATTTTCATCTCTAGTGGAATCCCTTTCTTGACCCCAGTGAGCCAAATGGCCCAGCCAGATGTGACCCTGATAACCTGAAACCCAGTAGGCGGCAGGGCAAAGGGTCCTGGGGTAAATGGGACACAACTCTATGTCCAGCCAAGGATATAGGGAGCAACAGGGGTGTGTGTGTGTGTGTGTGTGTGTGTGTGTGTGTGTGTGTGTGTGTGAGTGACTAATCCCCAGGGCAGGGCCAATGTCGTCAAAGACAGTGGCCTGGAAAGCAGGGCCTGTTACTTTTTGGTTTGCTTGGTTTTTGTTTTGTTTTGTTTTGGAGACAGGATTTCTCTGTATAGTTCTGGCTGTCCTGGAACTCTGTAGACCAGACTGGCCTCAAACTCTGAGATCTGCATGCCTCTACCTCCTGAGTGCTGGGATTAAAGGTGTGCACCACCACCGCCCAGCCTGTTACTTTTACCATTATTTATTTTGTGTGTGAGAGAGAGCGAGCACGCATACACCACAGCCACATATGTGGTCAAAGGACAAACTTGTGAGAGTTGGTTCTCTCCTTTCACTATGGGGGACCAGGTCGTCACACTTGGTGGCAAGTGTCTTGACCCACTGGGCCATCTCACCAGCCCCTGAGGGACACAAGCAGGTGTCTTTTGTGCACCCTGACACTCAGCTGGGAACAATTTCAACATCTTCCATCCTCTTCTGGCAGCTCAGCTCTGAAGCTATAGCCGATACTCACAGGCCACAGACCGACAGATGGACAGAATATGGACACGTGCCTGCAGAAGCTGGAGGCTCTGCAAGCCCTACCTAAGCACTAGCCGGACCCCAACTCCAAGCCTGGGGCAGCCTGTTGGCCGCTGGCTGGCTGGCTGGCTAACCCTGGGTTGCCACCTACCCTATGGGGCAACAAGGCTCCCCTACTAGCTTGTGACTTGGGGCAAATCATTTCCATTTCTGAGCCTCAGGGTCCTTCCTTTAGAGAGGGTGTTTATTGCTACCTGCCTCTCATGGTTGCTAATGACAAAGTAGAAAAGCAACACTAGGGACTCAAGTCCCTGCCCAGATCTGGATGTCGCCATTGTTCTTACTAAGTCCCCATGCATACTGGGACTTTAGCATTGTTCTTGCTACTAAGGAACACTCGTGTAACTCTGAGATACTGGGTCAGGGAGGGTGGTGGCCAGGTTGTTCTGAAACCCAAATCCTCAGCTGGGGGTACAAAAGGCAAGGGAGGGGTGGGAAGGAGTGGGAAGGCTTCCAGGCCTCCAGCCCCACCTTACCGACATTCCGGTCCCATCCCTTCACTCTGGGTGGGGGCTGAAGAGATTGCTCATGGGGTTAAGGTGCTTGCTGCCAAGCGCAACCTGGGTTTGCTGTCCAGGACACACATGGTGGAAAGAGAGAAGTGACTCCCACAGGTTGTTCTATGACCCTGGCATCCCACCCCACACAACATACATACACACAGAGTAAAATTTAAAGAGGTAAAAAGAATGCTTGGGTAGGCTCAGTGTACCTGTACCTGTGTTCAGGATGTTGGGGAGGGGTGTGCGGAGTCCAGAAGGCAGAGAAGGTGAGAGTTGAGATTTTCCCTAATGACTGCTTACCCAGATCCCAGGGACCCCTCACTTCAAACAGCAAAGACAACCAAGTGAGCAGCAGAAAGAGGGTACCACAGGAGACCCCTCCTCCCCTCAGCCCATCCAGCCTCTCAGCCTGCTGTGACCTAGCCCCTCCTGCAGCCCCCCAGCACCATGTGGTTCCGGGAGTGAGGGCTCTCTTCCTTCCAGCTAATCCCTGCACAGAGCTGCCATGGGCCCTCCCCCAGGCTGCCTAGGTGAGCTAACAGGTCCGACAAGTTGCTGCCACCCAGCACAGGCTCAGCTTTCTGCCCCAGCCGCACACGTCCTGTGGCCCTCAGTTTGTGGACTCTCAGTTCCTCCCCACCCTCCCCAGGATTCCCTTACTCCAGACTTCCCACAGCAGCCTGGCTGAATCTGGTTAGCTGTTTCTGAGACAGGGAAACTGCAACTCTGAGAAGTTAAAGCCCACTCAGTCTGGCTGGGGCCCGGCTTTCCTCCCACCACAATGGGCTTGTCCTTAGCATTGGGTCCAGAACTCTGCAGCCTGGAGTGAGGCCTAGTGATGGGCAGATGGCTCGGGGGGGGGGGGGGGGGGGGGGCGCGGGCTGGCTCTTCTCACACTAACCAGGTGTCTGGGAGCTAATGAAACCACAGGCTTCCTTCCGGGAGCTCCACGCCTCTTGCAGCCAGAGCCCCAGCCTGAGTGGAAGGATAAAGCCTGGCCTGGGTGACAAAGCTGTGAGCATGCCTGGGCTGGCACTGTGGCTAGAACCAGGCTGAGGGTTCAGGAGAGGTGGCTCCCTAGTACTGGGCAGGGCTGGGCCAGGTGCCTTTGTGATGCCCACCTTCCAGGTCCAAATCTGTGCTTAGGATTTTCCCTACTACACCTTAGCAAGTGTTACCTCAGCATCCCCTTTCTAGTGACACACATCATCAGAGTTCAAAGGTCTACTTTGCATCCTTCTGGCACATGAGGACCAGGAAGATTTAGAGGACCCTGCCTAAGGGGATAAGACATCCTCTACTCCATTGCCCTCTGAGTGGTTTTGTGGTTGATTCAGGGTCTGCGGGTGGTAGCGTGGGGTGACTGGTATTCTCCAGGAAGCTCTCCTCCATGCAGCACTCATAGACCTTCTGTGTTAATGGATCCCTTTCGGAAGTCTCTAGAGCAGTGGTTCTCAACCTATGGGTCAAGAACCCTTTGGGGGTCGAACAACCCTTTCACGGGGTCATCCATTAGATATCCTGTATATCAGATGTTTGCATTATGATTTATAACAACAGTAGCAAAATGACAGTTACGAAGTAGCAACAAAAACAATGTTATGGCTGGGGATCACCACAGCAGAACTGTATTAAAGGGTCCCAGCATTAGGAAGGTTGAGAACTACTGTTCTAGGTCTCTTCCTTCACAAGTGGGGGAGGGGGGAGGGTTTTAAACTTTCAGAGAAACTAGCCTCTTCCTTTCCCGTCCCCAGGAGCTGTCACTGCAGCTGCTGAGTCAGCCCATCCCAGTTTGGGTGGAGCTTAGAGGAGCCCCCTGGGGGCAGGCCCCGGGTTCCCAGGCCTAGAGCCAAGTAGAGATGGGGGAGGGGCAAGGTACCAGAGCTTGGATTCTGCTTCTGGGAAAAGATAAAGGGGAAAACTCCGCACTATCCTGGGCTTGGTGTGTGCCCCCCCTCTACCCTAAGTGGCCTTGGGACTTGTGCCAACTCCAGAAGGATCCATAGCATGGGGCATGGAGGGGGTGGGGGGGGGGCACCTTCGCACCTTCATGGGAACACAGACCCAGAGGCTACATAGAGCCTCCACACAAACTTACAAAGTAAAAATCAGGAGAGGTTCAGGAGATTGGGGACGCAGAAGCAAAACCCCCAGGCAATGGTGGCAGAGGGTGGTTGGTGTCAATGGACCTGAATGGGGCTGGACTAACTGTACCTCTCTCTTAGCTTTCCAGAGAGGACCAGGAACATTGCCTCCAAACCCTCCTCAAGGAGACTTCTTTCTCCAGTTCTCAGGCTGCCTGCCCCTTGACCCTCTGCCCCAGGATCCTAACCCCACCCTAAGAAGCCAGGCCAACATCTCCACCCACGCTTTGTTGGCTAGGGAGGATGGGGGCACGGAATTCAATAGTCACCACCCACGGGCCACCTGGAAAGCCGAGGAAAGTCGATACCCCCTAATCCCGGTGCTGTCGAGAGCAGCAGGTCCAAGGCTGCTCCCTGCTCCCCCTTGAGGGGGGTCTGCTGGGTGGCTGGGGGACCAACGCCCCTTTGGGCCTGGTCCCTCCTTGGCTGATACCATGGTGATGGGCTCAGGAGAAACAGCCAGGCAGTTTCTATCACTTCCCAAGGGCCAGCCAGCTCCAGGCCCCAGCAACGATGGGCTGAGAGTGAGAAGACCACCAGAATGGCCAGGGAACACTTTCCAAGACTGTCCTTCCCCAGCCCAGCCCAGGCTAGCCCTGAGCTCTTATATAGGGAAATAAGCCTGGTGCCCTGCTATCTCACACTGGGGAAGTAGCCCCAGGTCCAGATGAGGGACTAAGAGGAACAGAGGGGAGGAGCCCTTGGGGGGAGGGGCTGGGGACATTGTGGGAAGCAGCTAGGGTTTTTTTCCCCCCATCGACTCGAGGGATGTAGGCTTGGAGCTAGCATTGTTCCTCAAGGAAGCTTGATGGAGATGGCTTGATTCTGCCTAGGGTTGCCACGGAGGGGCAGCACGGGATGCTATTCTTTAGGCAGGCTGAGAAGTGACCAGGGGCTTGGAACTCTGTAAGCTAAAAGTGTCCTCTGCTCACTCCTGATGTTGGATTGGCTACTACCAAGCCTGATGTCATCTCAAGTTCCCTGAAGGACCCTTCCTCTTTTATCTGTACAAGAACACTTCTGGTCCCAATTGCGAGAGAGAGAGAGTCAGAGAGAGAGAGAGAGAGAGAGAGAGAGAGAGAGAGAGAGAGAGAGAGAGAGAGAGTAATGGTGGCGGTAGTGGTCCTTGTAGGAGCCAGGTAGCAGGAGGAACCAGGAGAGCTAAAATGGGGGCTGCTTCAGAGACACCAACACTCCTGAGTCAGAGGCCCCGAGCCAGGTCCTCACTTTGACTAGGAACTGACTAGTGTCTCCTCTCATTGCTGGACAGAGAGACTTATGGTGAAGCAGAGTTCTGCTCTGTTCTCTCCCAGGCTGGGGAAGCCTGAGACAGAGCAGGCTGGTACCTGGGCTACTGCCTAGCTGGACACCATCCAAGGCTGGCCGCCAGGTGCCTTCCTGCCTGCCCGGCAGGCAGTCCACCATTACCAACCCCCACCCTTCTCCCAGAAGCTGCCGATTTATGGGCTGTCCCAAGAGGCTAAGCAAGGACATTCAAGGAGCTCGTTGTGAAACTGGGGCTCATTATTGAAGTAACGAATAGCAGCTATCATTTACTGAATGTTTAATATGGACTAGACACCATGCCGGGGGCTTTATATTTATTTTCTCAAATAAACTCCAGTTGTAACTCTGTAAGGGAGATATGCCCACATTTCACAGAGGGGAAAGTAAAGTTTAAGTTGTTCAACTATGTATGGTTGATAACAGGAGAGAGCAGGATTTGTACTCAGAGCTGGACTAGTACCACAGAGTACAAATACCCTAGACATGTGGGGAATTTCACAAAGAACCAGGCACGGTGGCAATAACAGGCAGACCTCTGTGAGCAGGCCAGCCTGGTCTGCAGGCCAGCCTGGTCTACATAGTGAGTTCTAGCACCGCCCCTCCCCCCACAAGAGATGATAAAGCAAAAATGTAATCAAAATTCAAAATACTGTCATTCCAGTGTGGATTTGTTTAAAAACTTGAAATAGTTGATGGCTGTGGTGGTGCACACTTTCAATCCCAGCACTTGGAAGACAAGAGGCAGGTGGATCTCTTGAGTTTGAGGCCAGCCTGGTCTACAGTGCAAGTTCTGGGACAGCTAGGACTATATACACAGAGAAACCCTGTCTTAAAAACCAAACAAACAAATAGAACACAAACAACAAAAAAAGAAAGAAGAGTTTACCTCTTTTTAGTTGTGCAGGCTGAACATCCCTAATCTAAAAATCTAAAGTGCCAATTGCTCCAACAATCTGATTTTTTTTTTTTCCAGACAGGGTCTCCTGTAATCCAGGTTGGCCTGGCTTGAAATTCTCTACAGATCCAAAATGACCTCCTGTCTCTACTTCCCAGAAGACTAGGGATTCCAGGTGAGTGCCACCATGCCCAATTTTATGTGGTACTGTGGCTAGAGCTCAGAGTTATCAAGTCTGCTAGGCAGACACTCTATCAACAGAACTATGTCCCTAGTCCCCAAATTTGAAATTTTTGGCACGACATCACAAATGGAAAATTCCATACTAGAACTGGTTCCTAAGCAAAGTATGAGTCCTCCCAGGCTGTGCGTTGAGACACAGGTGAACGTTGTGTGTAGACTTGGGTCTTGACCCTAGATCTCAGGTTTGCATAAATCTTCCAAAATTGGCAAACATCCAAAATTCAGAACCCTTCTCGTCCCAAGAATGTTAGATTAGGGATTTCAACCTGCACCAGGCCCCCATGTCCAGCGTACTTCCGCTTGGACACTTCACGTGGCGAGTGGCGGAAGACGCAGCTCCCTCACTTTCTGCCGCTATGATGCCAGAGATAGCCCCAAACAGGCTCTACTCTTTGAACTTGCTGTGGGCATTGGGCCCTGACCTGACAAGCACACGGAGAGGCTGCTTTTGTCTCTGATCCCAGTGAGATCTGAATCGGGCCAATGTTCTCTGCATGTCACCATGCTGCCTTTGAAGTCATCTGTCCTCGGGAGGTCTAGAGCTTGTCCTTATTTAGGAAGCAGGGACTGAAACACTGTCCTGGCTGGGGCTGTGAAGAGTATGCCTGTTGTTCTACCTGGAGGGGGAGGCTCCATCAACAGTCAGAGCCAGCCTCCTGGGGTCTCTGTGCTTCAGGGGAACTAGCAAGGGAAAGTAGGGGTGGGGGTGGGGGTGGGTAGGGGTTCAGACTTTGTTTCCCAGGCTCCATCCCACTCATGAAGGGCTAGGACTAACCCTTCTGGGCTGAGCTACTAGGAGGTACCTATAGTTTTCTGGGGTACAGACCGCCTAAAAGCTCTGGCTCCATGAGGAGCTGTAGTTACCCCAACCCCTGCAGGGAAGCTGGTTCAAGCACACCCTGAATTGGCTATTTTAAATGTCTGTGTTGCTGGGGTTTGAACCTGTAGCCTTGTGTATACCAGACAAACTATCACTGAGCACAGAGAAGCCTGAGTGTACGACACTGTGATGGTTCACATTTATCTAGAGAGCCAGGCCCTGAAGCACAACCCGACCGAGGGGCCAAAGGGAGGTATACACACAAGGGGGTCATGGCTGGGGAGCCAAGATGTCTGGCTTGCTAGCTGAGAATCATCGTAATAGCTATCTCCATCCCCATAAGAGATCTGCCTGGGGTGATGGTGATCATGTGCATTAAATACGTTTCCTTTCCAAATAGGTCCACCCTACCTTAGGACAGGTCAGTAAACACCAATGATCAGCATCTATAGCTCATTTTCCCCAGAGAAGAGGCCACAGCTCCAACAGACTTTGACATTACTCCTTGGCCTGCAAACTCCTAGGCACTCCTCCACTTTCCCAGAGACTCCAGGGATGGGGAGTTACTTCCCCATCGATCTGGAGTTTCCTGAGAAGGAAGCCCTTTTTCTGCCTCTAAGACAACCATTCCAGAAATACAAACTTATCAATAGCCTGAGGCTAAAACCAGGGGCTCTGCTGGTTAATCCACAGAGAAAGTGAACCCAAATGTAGCATGACCTATCCATTTCTTTTTCTTTTTATGACACAGGGTCTCACTGTGTAGCCCTGGCTGACTTGGAACTTGCTATGTTGTCCAAGCTGGCCTCAAACCCAGAGATGTACCTGCCTCTGCTTCCCTGAGTACTGGGACTAAAGGTGTGTGCCAACGACGGGCTTTGACCTGTCCATTTCAAAGCCAAACACCTAGCAGCTTCCTTCCAAAGTCTGCCCTTCTGAAGCCCCATCTTGGCCAAATTAAACCTGTCAACTAGTCATGCCCACCCATCGATCCTGCTTCCCCACCCATCGATCCTGCTTCCTGGGTACCTACACTATCTTTGCCTCTAGGGTCAGGGTCAAGGCTGGGAGGAACCGGAAGGAACCCAGGCGCTTTCTCCTTCATGCCTGTCATCTTGTTGCTCTTCCTCACAACGCTGCAGGCTGGGGACTGGTGTCCCATTTCACTGATCTGGAAGCTAAGGCTTGCAGGGACTGAGGAATGATGTGGGCTTCAGAGCCAGGAAGCAGTAGTGCGGAGACTCCCAACACTATGTCTGACCCCAAAGCCTAGACTTTCGGCCTCCCTGTCAAAAGGGAAGCTGCTAGTAGGCAAGAAGGAGTGGGTTGATTCTCTCTGGAACTCCATCTCTCGGTGTACTGGACGCACAAACAAGTCCAGGTGTGCTGGACGGGGGTGAACTGGGACAGAGGTCCTTTACAGCTGTTGTGTATTCACTCATTAATTCAAAAACATTTATTAACACCTCCCTAGAGTCGGTACAGAGCAGTGTTGGTGACAGAATACGAACAACCCAGGGCTGTGCCCTGGGGCTTCCCATGTATCGGAGGTGGAAGCTGTGAACACACGCACACAGAGACACAGGACACATAGCTCGAGGGGATTCAGACCTCTGCTGTGGCTGAGAGCGAGCAGAGGGGTGGGGAGAGTGGGTCGCCAATTTTCTGGAGAACCGTAGTACTACACAGAACTATTATCATTATTATTATTAAATATTGATGCAGATCTTGTCCTGTAGCCCAGCCTGACCTTGAACTGGCAATCCTCCTGCCTTTGCCTCCCATGTGCTGGGATTATAGGCCTGAGCGGCCACACCCAGCTCATCCTATAAACATTAAACAACAGTGATCTTTCAGCACTTCTGAGAGCTGGGCTTGGCCACAGCTGCACCTGCCCAGGTAGGGAGGAATCATCGCTGTGAACTATTTGTTACTTCAAATGCCAACAATCAACATTTACTGAGCACTTACTTAGTGCCAGTATTGAGTGACTTATACACATCCTTATGTAATCCTAAGAACCTCATGAGGTCACTGCCATCATTCCCAACTTACACAATAGGGAAACAAAGGCTTAGGGAGATGAAGAAACCGGGCTCCAGGGTTCAGTTAGCCCAGCTGAGCCGGCTCAGGGCTGCCCAGGCCCCTCTTTGGGCCAAAGCTCAAGGAATTAGGCCTTGTCCTGTGTCTGGTAGGGAAAGACTACAGGAAAGCAGGTGAAGGGCCGGTGAGATCATCGGACAGTAAAGCTCTCAGACAGTGAAGCCAGTAACCATGAGGACCTGAGTTCAATCCCCAGACCAACCCCCCTACACACACAAGCCAAGCAGTGGAGGTTTAGGTTTATAATCCTTGTGCTGGAGAGGTGGAGACAGGGGGATCTTCGGGGCTCACTGGCCAGCCAGCTTAACCAGATTTGAAAATTCCAGCATGGTGGGCCTTTAATCCCAGTGCTCAGGAGGCAGGAGGATCTTCTCTGTGAGTTCAAGGCCAGCCTAACAGAGTTCCAAGCCAGCCAAGGTGACAGAGTGAGATCCTGTCTCAATACCAACCAACCAGCCCTGCAAATCTAAAAGTCCCAGGCCTTAGTGAGAGATGCTGTCTTTGGAAACGAGGTGAGGGCTCAGTGTGGTGGAGCACACCAGTGACCCCAGCATTTGGGAGGCATAGGCAAGAGAACCTCTGAGTTGAGGTCAGCCTGGTCTACAGACCAGCCAGAACTACATCATAGAACCCTGTCTCAATAAAGACACCTCTACCTCCTTGGGCCTCAGCAGGCCAGTGGGGATGGCCAATGTTCCAGGCACCTCTCATCACCTGCCCTGTTTGCTCTTGACCCACCGAGATGCCACTCAGTCAGTCACAGCATCTTCAGGTTGACGCCTCTGTCACATGAGAACTGATGAGATTAATAGAGCAGTTCCCGCTCTGCAAATGAATCCAGGCTAACACTAACTGTCAAATCTCAGCTGGGTGCTTTATACACAGAGGAAAGGGATGCCTGCCTCAGTGTTTGTTGGCATATTTTGCAGTATTGGATGGGGCGTGGGGGGGGGGGTGTCATCTGCAAGCTCACCACACCAGGATATGGAAACTCTATACCAGGGAAACTCAGCAGAATAGAGCTGAAGGGGCTGGCTCAAGGCTTGGGCAACAACGAACTTAACCATCTAGCAGAGCACAAGTACTCCCTATTGAAAAGACAGACCATTTGCCCAATTTTACAGATGGGAGAATCAAAGCTCAGAAAATGATTGACATGTCCTAGGATGCTTTCCCCAGTATGGTTCTACTTTGAGTCTCCTGGCCTGAGGAATCTACACAAATGTGTCCTATTACCACCTGGGGACCCTGATTCTGTGTTCTCTCAGAGGACAGGTCTCCAAGAGGAAGCCCCAGCCCACTGCCTTTTTAAATACCACACAGTCTGATATAGACCCTTCCACAGCAGCCTCGTCCATGGCCCTCCAGCACCCAGCAGCTCACCGGGAAGGGCAAGGGGCGGAGCTGAGCATGACTGCAACTTGGTGTGTATCTGGAGGGTGAGGGGAGGCTGCTGATTATCTGTTCTGGTGTTAAAGTCCAAAGGAAAACTAGGGAGCGGGGGAGGGGGTGGAAGGGAAGGGAATGGCGAATCAATGGACTCGGGACAAAGTTCAAATTGGGTTTGAGCCTAGGAGCAGAGGTCACCTGTTCAACTCGCTGCCAGGGGCTCTGCTACTGCTTGCCAATGCCAATTTGGCACTGGCAGGAAGTGGGAACCTAGTGGCCCTGGCATTCCCAGACCAAACTCTGGCAGAACAGGGCTTCTGGTGACCTCACTTCCACCAAACCAGTTGGTACTCTCAGGCTCCGCCTTCAACCTTAAGGCTGAACAGTGCCCTTTCTCTGTTGAGGGAGAATCTTTCCTGGCTCCATGGATACCGCTGGCACATGTCGCTACCAGGTAGAGAGCTAGTACACACTGAAGGACCCTGCTTCCATAGTCTGTTCCTGGGCCTGCTTCCCTCCCTCCTTGCTCTCTAGGGATCGGAGGCTCAGCACAACAGCTCCTGTTTTGCCAGCTGCCCCTCCAGCAGCTGATCCAAACCGGGGTTGTTTGGGGGAAATACCAAACACCGGCAAAACCAACCAGCCGGCTTGCTTTCAGGGCACTGGAGTGAGCAAGGACAATACTAGGGCAAGACCACCAGCCCATGGTGGGCTCTGCGGGCACTGCCTGGCCTTATGACCGCTCCCTCCCCCAACCATCTTTCTCCTCCTCTTCCAAGGTCCTCCCACCAGGCTCCCAGATACCAGCAAGCGAGCGCTTACTCCTCACATTCCAGAGGACCATAAATCCTCCAGGGTGGCAGAGCCACCACCCCCAAGACGCCTCTGCGCCTCCTCCCTGCACCCCACCCCCACCCTTCGCTCCGAGACTCTAGGACTTCCTCTCTTTCTTTTTTTTTTTTTTTTTTTTTTTTTTTTTTTTTTTTTTTGGTTTTTCGAGACAGGGTTTCTCTGTGTAGCTTTGCGCCTTTCCTGGAACTCACTTGGTAGTCCAGGCTGGCCTTGAACTCACCGAGATCCGCCTGGCTCTGCCTCCCGAGTGCCTCTCTTTCTTAGAAGTCACTTTAGACTTGAGAAGGATGAAGTCCAATCGGTGTGAGTTAATGATGCACAAACTAGGGAACCGAGGAGGTGCGGGTAGGACTGCGAGGGCCTTCCCAGGGACCTCTTGTTACTCAGCCTTCACACCAATTTCAGCTACCATCCACAAGGACTGACGAAAGGAGAAAGAGAGAGAGAGAGAGAGATGAGAAAGAGAGAGAAATAGAGGGAGAGAGGGAGGGAGGGAGGGAGGGAGAGAGAGAGAGAGAGAGTTAGTTAGTTTTGAGCAGGGAGAGCCGAGGAAAGGGTTCCAGGGAGTCCGGGATGGGGGACAGAATCCAATTAATGGGAACCGAAAGTGCAGGCGGTAAAGGCGCTCCGCTCCCCAGCGAGCCGGGGCAGGGCGATGGGGTCGCGGGTCGCAGTCCGAAGCTTGCCTCAGGAACTGCGATGGCTTCGGGTCAGAGGGCGGAAGCCGTTTCCTCCTCGCTGCTGGAGTTTCAGAAAGTGCTGGACGTCCGGGGCGCCCGAGTCTCTCATACCGCCGGAATCCCAGTCCCATACCCAGCTCAGCCGGCACTTACCCGCTCCAGGTGACTCTTTTCGGCCTCGTTCTGGTCTCCAGCCTCCGGTGCGTCAGCGGCGGCCGGCGGCTCGGCTTGTTCGGACTTCTGGGCGCGCAACAGCTCCTCCCCGACCGGGACGCCCAGCTTCTTGAGATGCTCGTCCGTCGCGGGGTCGACCACCAGCAGGCGCACGGCGTTCAGCGCCGCGCGGATGCGGCTCACCACCTGCTGATGCGTCTCCTTCTCCACATTCTCGCCGTTCACCTCCACCAATCGGTCCCCGGCCAGCAGCCCCGACTTCTCGGCTGGCGAGCCGGGCTCCACCAGCCGGATAAACTGGCCCACCTTGCCCTTCTCTCCGTGCAGGTGGAAGCCGTAGCCGTTCGGACCCTTCTCCAGGCAGCAGAGCCGGGGCAGGGGCTCCCCGGCCGCCGCGTCCGCGCTCATCTTGCCCTGCGAACGCTCAGCGCGGTTCCCGTCGGAGGCCGGGGACGCACGGCCTTTCTTCCCGCGCCGCGGAGCCCGAGTTAGGAGCTGAGCACCACACCGGGCACAGCGAGCAGGTGTCCCACGAACCGCGGCAGCGAACGCACAGGAAGGGAGCGAGCCAATCCCCGCCCTGCGCGGCGTCTGAGCGTTCCAGAGCCCGCCCCAGCTCCTAAAGCCGAGGGCGGGGCTGTACCGTGGGTGTGGATCACCGTGGACCAATAAGAAGCCAGAAACTCGGACTCTTGGGCGGGGTGAACAAATCTGGCCAATCAGAATGGTGGGGGTGTGGCTTGCACTCGGCGCGGCTCCCCGCAGCGGGAGAAGAAAAGAGAGCCCAGGAAGTGGAAGTGTTTGTTACCAAGTGCGGAGTTGGGCTGATGGGGCGGGGCTGGAGTCGGGGCCGGGTTCCAGGTACTGAACCCAGGGGCCTCGCGGGCTGTGCTCTGGTTTCCACGACGTGGAGGGGGATTTAGAAGAGCCAGTCTCGGGGTAAAGGATCCTCAACGCTTTAACTGCCGTCAGCCAAAGCCTGTTGCACAGCTTGGCTCGAGGGGGCGAGGGCGCGCGGGGGGGGGGGGGGGCGGGGGGGGCAGTTGCCGAGGAAACCATTCCACACCCCTCACACACACTCACTCCTCCCCTTCCCCGGGGCCAGCTTAAGAACCGGACGGATGTCTTCTGTAACACAGTAACACTGTAACAGGGTAACTGTAACAGAATAACTCTGGAGCGGGGTTATTTAAGTAACAAAGTTTTCTACTTGGGGAGTCACTGCGCTGTCTCAGGACTTGGCATACAGAGACGTTTTAGGCTCTGGTCCCTTCTAGGAACGTGTATGGCGGGGCAGAAAGACCAAGGCTCCTTGCAGCCCACCTGGAAGACAGGCTGCCTGAGGGTAGATCAATAAATAAATAAAAGGCTTGGTTTTGGCAGCAGCCTTTGGCTAGAGAAAGGGGGTGGGGAGGGACAGCTAGGTAGTCAATCTCAGGATTCACTCGACAGGGGATGGAGGCCTGGCTTTTTTCAACAGAGAAAGAAAAATGACTTGGATTGTGAGATAAGCTTTCCAGCTCCCTCTTCCCCACAAAGATGCTGCTCTGGGGGAGGGCAGTCAGCTAAGGGTGAGATGAGCCTATGAGGACACCAAGAATGAGGATGGAATGATTTGAGCATTGGTAACAGTTGCCCACATGCCAAGTAACAAACTCTCCAACGTGATCCCTCTTCCTCTGGGAACAAACAGGAAAAAACGTCAGGCTATACTTTCCAAAATACTGCAATTTAATTCTGAAAAACACAAATGCAGGAGACCCAGAGCTATGGGACTGGAGCTCCTGCAACCTGCTCAGAGCCCCAGAAGAGAACAGGCAAGCCCAGGCTCCTCCTCGACCTGCCTGTGAGAGGTCACAGAGAGCTTCCTTATCACCCCGAGTTTAGAGCGCTGACTCTGCTCAGAGACCAAGATTTCTGCCTTGAAAGCAAATGCAGTTAACCTCAGAAATGTGCAATGCATACTTTCTTGGCACACCAGCCTCTGCCCAGCCTACAGAGCTGCAGTAAAAGGTGCCTGTGGGTCATGGATCTGCATACCTCCAGCGTCCTTCTAAGGGTGAGGCCAGGACTTTGGGAGACACATGGCCTCGGGCCTATAAGACCTCCTTGCTGCCCTTCTCCATACCCAAAGCTTGACCAAACTACCTTGTTTTGCACCTATTACATCGGCTCACCCAGAAATGGACAACATCCCACCCATTCACCTGATTTAGTAGAAGAGAAGGAGATAAAACTGTTTTGACCCTAGTATTAGTCTGAAGTTAAAGGAAAGAGCAGGGAGGAGACAGAGAGCTGGGGCTTAATGGGAAAAATTGGACTATGGGGTTGTTCAGTTCTGCTTCCGCCCACTCTAGGAGCCAGTGAGTTCTTTGTCTGGCTCTTACCTCTGCCTTAAATAGCTGTAGTGCTATACACCTTGTCACAGGATTGGGAAGGAAGGACACTTTTTTTCTTGGCTCTGACCGCTAGGAACCCAGGCAGAAAGCTGATGGGAGAGATTCCATGGGATGGTGGGGCATCCCCTGGGATGTGAGGTCCAGAGACTAGAAAGTAATATTTTCAGGTGCCCCACTGTGCTTGTATGCTAGAGAAAAAGGGGCACACTTCCAAAAGGAGGGTGAGGAAGCCCAGAGGTAGCTGAGCAGACCTCACCCAAGTAACTGCTTCTTTTTTTTTTTTTTTTTTTTGGTTTTTCGAGACAGGGTTTCTCTGTGTAGCTTTGCGCCTTTCCTGGAACTCACTTGGTAGCCCAGGCTGGCCTCGAACTCACAGAGATCCGCCTGGCTCTGCCTCCCGAGTGCTGGGATTAAAGGCGTGCGCCACCACCGCCCGGCAAGTAACTGCTTCTTAAACACACACCCCAATATCCACTTTTATCTTTCCTGAGGCTTTGGGCTAGCTCCCAGCACTAAGGCCCTTCCTAATGGGAATGGCTGTCCCCTGGGGAGCTGGAAGAAGAGAAGGCTGGGGTCTCCTTAGCCTTCCCAGTAAGAATGGTGACAGGGTCACAACCAGCTCCCACACCCTAGCAGTGCTTTGGTGTCCCCTGGTGCCATGCTGGTGCAGTAACACCCTTGCTAGGAGGGAGGTCCAGGCTTTTAGAACCCAGTCCCAGAAGGCAGAAGGACCACCAAGTCCCTACCTATTTTGGTTTTTCAGGGATGGCACACTGGTGCCTTTTTTGGTGTTAGTTTATATATATTAAGATAAAGTATGATTATTTTACCCTTCCCATGACACAGGGAAGCTTGAGAAACGAGGGTGGCAGCTGCCTCCCTGGCCAGGGCTGCCTACTGAACTCCCAGCTCTCTCCTGGTTGGCTGGACAGTTAGAATGACTGCATTCCCAAGGGTCTCTGGGCCTCCTCTTAGCCCTTTGGGAGTCACACAAAGGAGCAGCAGCTGGGGCGCTTCTTCTGGGACTCCACATAGTCACGGATCTGGAAGCTGGGCTCATCAGGCTGCCGGCCTGCACGATACTTCAGCTCCCTAGAACAGGAAGAATCATGTGCTGAGCTGGGAATGTAGAGCCAGCCGGGCATTCCCTACCCCCACCTCTGGCTTCCCAGATCGCTCCCCACCTCTGGCTTCCCAGATCGCTTCCCACCCCACCCCAGGCTTCCCTTCCCTGCTCAGCTCTCACTTGGCAATTGCCAGGAAGGCCAGCTCCACATTCATGCCAGTCTTGGCACTGGTCTCCATGAAGGGAACACCATACTCCTGCCCAGGAGAGAGTATTCTCAGGGTCTGCTTCTGGCCTCTCTCACCAGTCACCCAACCCTACTGGCAGTCACTTACCCTGGCCAGTGTCTCTCCATCCTCAGAACGGATCACCCTTTCACTGCTTACATCCGCCTGTCAAGCCCATATGAGTCAATCAACTCCAGGGAAGGAAGCCTTGACCCAGGAAGTCTATCTTTTGCCCCAGGAGCAAGCACTGCCTGCCCTCTTCTGGTAGCCTGAGGGACTGCAGGCAGGTGTGATTGGCCTGGGGCCAGGGTTTCTGAATTGCTCAGGCTGTGTGCCCGATGCCCGCCCTGAGCACTTGGGGAGGTGTGTAACTCTAGCAAAGGGTGTGGTGACCCAGCTTCATTGGGTGCCGGTAGCTGAGTTAAACACTTCATACTTAACCCCTGACCCCTGACCTGTCCATAATGATCTAGTGATGGCTGGCAGCCGAGTCACCTGGCAGCAGTTTGGGGCTGTTGGTGGAAGGGGTTTGGAGTGGGATAGGTAGAAGTCACAAGACATGTCTGACTCCCGCCCTGGAGACCTCAGAGTCCCCTCCTGGAAGGATTTAGGTGGATATGGGGCTGGGTGGGGCTGGTGCTGAGGCGGTGGGAGAGAAGGGTCAGAGTGCACTGCCTCTCCCACAGAACCACTCACCTTGTTGCCTAGCAACATGATCACCACATCTCTCTGGGCATACTCATGAATCTCTGTGAGCCAGGCCTGTGGGAGAGGGGAAGCTGAGCCAGGCTGAGGCCAAGGACCAGGGTATTCTTCTCCTAGAAGGCTCTGTTGGGATTCTAAAACCACAAAAGGGCTCAGTAATCAAAAGCAACGTGATCAGCCACGTGTGGCAACACGGGCTTAAATTCCCTGCACAGAGGCAGAAGGACAGAGTTGGAGGTCAGCCTGAGCTACATATCTAGACCCTGCCTCAAAACAAAACAACCCAACAACAACAACAAACAGGAACTGGAGGTGGAGATGGAGCTAGAGATGGCTAAGCTTGGCTGGGGATGTTGTATGGTAGTAAAATACTTGTCTTCAATATACTAGGCTCTGGATTTTGTTTTTCTGTATTGCCTTTCTGACCAAAAAGTACTGAGATCGATTAGTGATGTCTGCCATGAGTATAGGATTGGAAGTGGCAATGCTATGCCGTTTCCATCCTTTTATAGCTAGCTGTCTTATCCCCTCCTCTTGCTTTTCAGAAACCAGTCCTCAAGGTCAAGAAGCACATAAAACCTATACAATGTTGTGCACATAGTCATGCTTGTATTTATTGGTTATTGCCTCTGTTCTCTAATTGGTTGTGAGGACATCGCCACTCACTCTGTCTTCTTGAGTTGCAACTTGGCCTGGACGCATGTGGAGTTTTCTGCTTAGGCTTTCCCCTGGGTCCCTGTGGATAATTGTCCAGGGTGGAACACTTTGATATAAAACACACTCATGAATCATAGTCAGGGCTACACAGTCAGCACAGGGCACATCAGCCTGCTTGGTTTCCATGCCTACATAGCAATGAAATGCCCAGTCACCGCTGAGTGTTTTTCAAAGATGACAGACTCTATGGTCTACCTGTTTTTACAGAATTGAAGCAATCTGGCCTGCAGAGGCCATACTCTGGCTGCTCATGACTTGCAGGGTGGTCAGGGTGGGGGAAGGACCTTGGGAGGGGAGGACCTACCCTGATGTTGTCAAAAGAAGATTTGTTGGTGATGTCATACAGCAGGAGCAAGGCTGGAGGGGGACAGACAGTAGAGGAGATCAGAGTAACAGCAGAGGTGCTGCAGAGTGGGGACGGGTCAGAGGACAAGGACTTACCCTGAGCATCTCTGTAATAAGCGTGGGTCACACTGCGGAAGCGCTCCTGTCCTGCAGTGTCCCAGATCTAGGAAGAGAGAGAGGTGGGAAGGAGCAGGGCTAGCTGCTGACTGGAGGGCTCACGCTGTGGTGTGAGAGCAGTCTGTGAGATGGGGGGCTGTTTCCTTCTGTGGGTTCCCACAGGGCTTCCGAGCATCTGGTGACATCTTTAGTGGTGTTTCTGGGGTCTTAAACCCATTAGCTACTGTTTCTCCTTCTCCAGCCCAGGGGTTGGGGTGTTTAGAGCAGCAGGGAACACTGGAGGGGGAGGGGCAATGAGGGAGGCTAAGCCCGGCTGAGGGCATTTGGAGTTGCCTTTGATAGGAGAAAGGGTGCCTGGGAACTGCTTTTTCTGCAGATATCAAACAAAGAAAAGCAGTTTCCTCTCAAGGGCCCCACAGGAAGTTACCCCAGACTGAGGGCTGGGCTGTAGGCCTGTGGTTCGGGTTGAGAAGCAAGTGCAAGCCCCTCCCCCATCCCAGCCACTGCTCTTACCTGAAGCTTCACCCTGGCACCATCCACTGTCACCACCTTGTTCTGAAAGAGAGAAGGGCAGAGGGTGGGGAGGGGATGTTGGCTGGCCCCCGAGGTCTGTCAACATCCTGTTCTGGTCTCTCTCCAGGCCTACAGGCAATGTTGTGAGCCTGAGACATCTTCAGTCAGATCACTCTAGTAGAACAGTGGGGACCTGTTCCAAGATTTCTCCATTTATTGTCTTCAAAACTTACTCGGGCAAGGGGGACTTTCTAACCTGCCTAGTTCTCTGCCAGCCACTGTGTGGTTGCTGGGAATTGAACTCAGGACCTCTGGAAGAGCAGCCTAGTGCTCTTACCTGCTGAGCCATCTCTCCAACCATGCAGGGAGCAGAGGGAGTGTGTGGGAGGATCTGACCCTTCCCTACTTCAATCTCTGTCTCCCCGAGTTCAGCTTTAGAGATGAGGCACCCATTACATCCTGAGGCCTTCAGAGGCTTGTCCTGCAAGACCACCTTTCCTCCAGTTACCCATAATTCTTTCAGTGTAGCTTCAACACCCCATCCACTGGGAGAGGCGCAAAGCTTCTCCTGGCCTGCCAGCTAGGGTTAGACCCTATCCCTCCAGAGTACTTCGGTGTGCGGCAGCGGTGGTCCTGCTTGCACACTGATAAAGACCGAGACCTTAGAGTCCTCTGGGATGGGGGACAGCCCTGAGAGCTCCATCTCTGAACCCAGCCCTTCAACTTCTTGGCAATTGCTTCTTGAAGACTGACCGTGACAGGGACCCAGCTCAGATGGCCATGAGCAAGGGGCTCTCAGGATTTAGATTATGAAATGAGGCTACCTTGTTTGGGGACAGTATCCAAGAGCAGAGAAGAAGGTGAGCAAGATGCCGACCCTACCCAGACTCCTGTGACCTCTGTGGTCCTGGTGGGAGTACCTCTGGGGCCTCCCAGGCAGTAAGCCCCAGGTGCCCTCAGGACAAGGAGAGGGCACATTTCTTGAGCCTGAGCTGTAAGTAGCTCACGGCAGAGGGAGCCTGCAGCCACCTCACCCTGAAGTCTATGCCGACGGTGGCTATGAAGGTTCCGGACAGGAAGGCCCCGTCTTTGAATTGGATCAGGAAACAGGTTTTGCCGACACCCGAGTCTCCCAGAAGCATCACCTAGGAGATGGGGGCAGAGGCAGTTAATGGCGACTGGGCAGGAGAAGGGGTTTTCTGGCATTCCAGAGAGGAATGTCCTAGAGAGGGTCAGAGAAGGGGAGGAGGGTCGAGAAGCCTGCTGGGAGGACAGAGGAGTGTGGGCCTCCAGCAAGCTGCCTCTGCTATTGCCCTGCTTCTCGTCCCCACTCTCCCTGCCTCAGCCTCCCACGTTCTCCCTCTGAGCCTCTTGTCCGAGCCAATGTCCTCAAAGACTTGATGGGTGGGACATTTTCTTTAACTACACTGTCTTTAAATGACTATTGTTGGAGTTTCCTTTTGGGTCAGACATTAATTTGGAAGTTTCTAATGAGGCCTTATGTTCACGATAGACTTGCAAGAATTAGGGAAGGCTGACATTTATTCTGAGATGAGGAGACAGTTAGTCTGAAGTCTTTAGCAGAAACCTCCCAGGAAAGACAAATGGCTGCAAACTGGCATCTTTGGATCACTGTGGGGGAATATGCAGGAATGGTAGGGGGGAATCTCTTGACTCAGCCATCTTGGAGAATGGAAGTATAGATTCAAAGCCAGAATGTTCCCAACTGTCTGGTTAGACTGTTAATAAGGGCAGAATTATTGAACTCTCTGAACTTGATGGCAGAACCGAAAAGCTTTCCTTCCACAGATATGAGGTCTTGGGATCAGTTGGTTGACGATCAAGAGATGTGGGGTGGGCCTGAGCGGAAGGGATGCAAGGCTGAGTTCTTGTACTATAAAAACCTTACTGTGTGCTTTTGGGGAAAGTCCTTAATTTTTTTTCTGCAGTTTGCCTATCATAATAGGTGGGAAGTAGAAGGCACATTCCTTTGAGGCCTTCCTAGAGTTTGTTGATGTCTAGGGTCAACAAGGTTGGTGTGAGCTACTAAGGACTCAGGGAAGAGTGGCCCTGGGGTGGGTACTCAGCCTGAGACCCTAGACCTCCTCAGGTGTTCCAAGGAGCTTTCCTACCATGCTTTTTTCACACAACCACAGACTCAGAACTAGGTCAAGCCTTGGCAGGTTAGGGGTTAGATACTTTGCTGTCCAGGCACTCCGATGGCTCTAGGGACCGAGCTCCGGGGAGTGGGGGCAGAACACTGGCACTGTTTACTTTACAGATCACAGCTGCCTTGAGCAAACCATACAGCCAGTCACCCAGCCAGTCAAGTCCACCAAACACAAACAGCTGCTCAGCCCTGCCACCTCCTAGGTAAACAGTTCAGCTGGTCTGCAGGGCAAAAAGGTCAGGAGACCCCCCCCCCCCCCACACACACCATCAGCCTGGAGGCTGGCCAGCAGCAGATCCCTCCCCCCACTGAAAACTTAGGGCCCCATTTCCTGCCACAAGCCCACACAGGACGCCTATCTCAACGGCTCTGGGTGGGTAGGCTAGGCAGTGGCTTCCCCTGAAACCCTGGGGGTGGAGACCTGAGGCTCCGAGTGAGAGTGAGACCTGGTGTTGGGGAGGTATCAAGACACGGAAAGAGGCATGTGTCCTTCAAGAACAGGCATCAGTTCTGCCTAGCACAGCCCTCCCTTACTGCAGGGGACGAGGGCAAGCCGCTGGCTGGCTCAGCATCCCTTTTGAGAGTTCGGTGTACTTGCTTATTCCAAGGACACAGATGAGGGAGGTGGAGGCAGGCTAGTGCCCATGCTTTTCCCACCTGCTTTTGTTCAGGGCATTCCTGCAGAAGGTACACACCTCAGAGGGTTGTCTTTACAGCCATTGGAGGAGGGAGGGTGGGACACTGCTACTAATTGCTGTGCCTTTCTCAGCTTCTAAAAATTCCCAAGTGGACTTGTAGGCTGGCTACACACAGCTTAGGGGGTGGGGGGGGGGGATGCTAGCTTACTGTGGGGAAGAGGCTGCAGACTATGTGTGGAGGCAGTGGGGAGGACAAGGATGGGATTTGCTGCTGAGTGGGGACCCAAAGCATTGGAAGTGGGTGACAGGTGTCACTCTCTGAGGCTTAGCTCAAAAAGGGCATTAACCTTGAGATGTCTCCGCAGGCATCTGCGTCTTCAGGGAGTCCTCATCTCCTAGCACCTCCAAAGTGTGGCAGAAGAGAACTAGGTTGTTGTCCACAGGGTGGGGAGTCTAAGTCCTTCTGATCTACCTTGTCCCACGCCCTCCGAGGTCAGCCTAGATCCCTAGAGACTGAGATGGGCCCACGGGTTATGCTCCAGACCCCATACCCAGCTGACCTGGGACCGACTGAGTCCAATCTAGACACTTCCAGAGAGAGGAGTAGATGTGGAAGGACAGGGTCCTATGGCAAAGGACACCAGGAGGGATGTCCCTCAGAACCGGCCTGGGGGTCCCTAGCACTGGACGCAGCGCCCCACCCACCTTGCCCGTGAGATCGTAGTTCGGACTGCAGGGCGGGGAGCGCTCGGGGGCCTCGCCATCCCCGGTGGTAGCAGCTCCTGGCGTGCCAGTCATGTCCCCGGACAGTCAGAGGTGAGCCAGGCTCGCTGCAGGCGAGGGAGAGCTCGGAACCGCCCTGCCCTAGGCTCCGCCCACTCCTCCCTCCCCATCCACCAACTGGCTCGGACCCTGATAGGCTCCTCCCTCCGTCCCGCCATCCCCTCGACGACGCCTGCCAGGATGTCTAGGACTTGCAGAATGTGCGCCTAGGGACTGGTAGGCCTCCTGAGAGACATTAGCCTAGTTTAGTGGTCTTACAGCACCGAATGAGTCCAGGTACAGGGCCAGTACCCTGAGGTCACAGCGGCGGGGTTGGGTTGCCATCGAGGCGGCTGACCCGGGAGACCCAGCTAACTGCGGAAGGTGTAGCGCCTGGTTTCCTACTGCGGCTGTATATCGTGGCCAGGAGGGGGCGCCAGAGCTCCAACCAGCTGCCGGCAGTACTTACCAGCAGGCAGGAGGCGGGGAACGCCTCTGAGCAGTGTTTGACAGGGAACTGCATTCTGGGGCTAGCACCTAGCAGTCCCTTTTTTGCTGGTGGACCCCAGCTGGAGCTCATCAGAGTCTGCTTTTGTTCACCGACACTCACCTCGGAGCGCACTGGCGCTGTGCCATTTGGGAAGCGCCTGGGTGGTACTAATAATACTTTGCGTCCTCTGTGGTGTATCATATCTCATTTCTCCCTGACTTGTTGGTCTAAGCACCTAATGTCCCACCATGGGAACGCTCTCAAAGGTGGGCTTTTGCAGCCTTCCTTTCCAAGGGGGGAAGGTAGGGCCAGCCTTATTCAGGTGAGGCCCAAGCCTGGCCACCAACTGGGTGCCACATGAATTTGTGGGTCGTTTTGAGCAGTTTCCAGTACAGCCCAGGAGCCCTGAGCTCCTGATGACAGAGGATGTGGAGAATCTGGGGTTGCCCATACCAGAGCTCAGTAGCTTGTGGGTCAACCATCCCCATCCCAATGTCATATAGAAGGGAACTGGAGGGGGGCACTGGGTGAGGAGTATAGAAAGGGGAGTGGACCCTCTAAACTTTTCAGGTGATGGCAGTGAGGGGCAAGGTCAAGGCTTGCTTTTGGGTGACTCTAGACTTGGGCACTGGCTGTGTGCATCAGCAGGAACTGTTTCATGGAAGCTGATAGAAGAATTCAGAGCATGGATGGAGGTGACCTTGTTGAGGAGAGAATTGGAGAGGAGAACTGGCCTGCCCCTTGCTCACCTTCCACTGGAGACTAATGTTATGGGTTGCATTGTGTCCCCCAAGAGATACACTGAAGCCCCAGGCACTGGAGCCCCAGGCACTGGTACCCCAGAATGTGACCTTCCTTGGTAACAAGGACATTAGAGATGTAAATTACAATTGGGTCATGCTGGAATAGGGGCCCTGTGCTAGTTAATATCGACCATGAACTTGGCAGGCCCCAGAATCACCTGGGAGATGGGTCTTTGGACATACATATAAGGGATTTTTATTTTTATTTTATTTTATTATTTTTTGGTTTTTCAAGACAGGATTTCTCTGTTTAGTCCTGGCTGTCCTGGAACTCACTTTGTAGACCAGGCTAGCCTCAAACTCCAAGAACCGCCTGCCTCTGCCTCCTGAGTGCTGGGATTAAAGGTGTGTGCCACCACCACCTGGTGAGGGATTGTCTTGATTAGGTCAATTGAGGTGGGCAAACCCAGCCAAGAGGAGGAAGCCAGCTGAGCACTAACACTCACTGCTCTCTGTCACTTGCCTGCAGCTGCAATGTTACCAGCTGCCTCTTCAAGCCCCTGCTGCTGGGCTTCCCTGCCATGATGGACTACCACCCCAGACTTACTTTCTTAATAAATCGCACCAGCGTAGTTTATCACAGCAAGAGGGAAAGTAACAGAGACAAGCCCCTAAACCAATGTGGCTGGTGTTACTAGAAAAGACTTAAAGCAAACAGGGAGAAGACAGTCTTGTGAAGACACGAAGGATGCCCGGGGCTAAACAAAGCTGGGCAACAGCAGGGAGAATGCTAAGGTGAACCTGCTGACACCTTGGTTGGGGATTTTGGTTTGTATTGTTGGCTCCAGATTATTTGGGGAGGAGGTAGAGGCTTCAGGGGTCAGGGCTTAGCTGGAGGAAGTAGGTCATGGGTTATACTCTTTTTAGAAGGATAGGTTTGGCATGGAGCAGACCAGGCATCTTGAGAGACAGCAGAGACAAAAGTATTCTTACAGAGAACTGGGAGAGTGCAGTCCTTTTTCTGGGCAATGCTTGTTGGGACCTCTGGGTAAACAGACATGGATGCATGTCTGTTACTACATGGAAATCACAGACATAATTTGCATCACACTAAGAACACATAGGATGCGTCAATGCTCACAAATTGACTACATATCTCATGTGGTATTTTGAAAAAAAAATGGCCCCCAAAGGGAGTTGTGGGGTCACTATTGGGAGGTGTGGCCTTATTGGAGTAGGTGTGGTCTTGTTGGAGGAAGTGTGTCACTGTGGAGGTGGGCTTCGAGGTCTCATATGCTTAAGCCATGCCCGGTGAGACAGACCACTTCCTGTTGCCTTTGGATCAAGATGTAGAATTCTCCAGCACCATGTCTGCCTGCATGCCACCATGCTCCCCGCCATAATGATAATGGACTAAACCTTTGAAAATGTAAGCCACCTCAATTAAATGTTTTCCTTTATAAGGGTTGCTGTGGTCATGGTGTCTCTTCACAGCAATAGAAACCCTAACTAAGACATCTCACATCCTTTCCAGATGCCCCAAATCACCCTCAAATATAAAACAATATAAATTATCCAACCTCTCTCATGCACCCCCCCAGATGTGAAATGCACATACACACTGCATTACCATCCAATCAGAAGCCCTGCTCTACTGTGTTATAGGTCACAGCCCACACACTCACACAGCCTTCTTGATAGGCGCCTTCCTCTATTTAGAGGAACACTGGGGTTCCTCCCAGATATGCAGGTGGGCTGAAGAGAACCCCAGGGTTGTTGACCACATAGCACAGTGACTGCAGGGTCCAGATGTGGAGGGGAGAAGAGGGTAGGGGCTGGAGCAACAAGGTCGACACTCAGGTTTTGCAAACTGTGGTGCATAGATCACCCACAGCCACAGCTCCCAGGTCATGTCAAAATGCTGACTCTTCCCCTATCCTGATCCTACGCAGACAGCCTCTGCAGGTTTTTACACACTCCAAATGAGTGTTGAGAACCACTAGCCTCAATTGTGTGCTACCTTGACCAGAAGGTGAAGGGTTTAGACTTTAATAGGCAATAGTGAGATGATGGGAGATGGACAGAGGAAGGTTTTGGAGATAAATTTTACAATATTGTTTAGATAAACTGGAGAGTCTGGGAAAAATAAAGACAAGCTGTAACAAGGAAGATCTGTCCTGCAGTGGAACAGGGGTTGATTAGAAAGGCTAATGTTTTATGGTTTGAATACAAAATGTCCTTGCATAAGTTTCTCTCTAGGAAATACCTGGTCCTCAGCCAGTGGCAATATTTTGGGAGATGGTAGAATTTTTAAGAGCCAAGTCCTAGCTGGAGAAAGTAGGTCACAGGTTTATACTTTTAAGTTATACTTGATTGCTGTGGATATTGCTCTATATAAATAAAACACTGATTGGCCAGTAGCCAGGCAGGAAGTATAGGCGGGACTAGCAGAGAGGGGAAAGGAAAGGACAGGAAGACAGAGAGAGGGAGACACCAGCTGCCGTCCAGGGAGCATCATGTAGAGGCAACAGGTAAAGCCACGGAACACGTGGCGACATATAGATTAACAGAAATGGGCTTAGTATAAGAGTAAGAGCTAGACAATGGTAGGCCTGAGCTAATGGCCGAGCAGTTTAAATAATATAAGCGTCTGTATGTTTATTTTATAAGTGGTCTAAGGGACTGCTGGGACTTGTTGGGACCCAGAGAGAAAAACTCTAGCTACACTTGATCTCTCTCCCTGGTTCCTGCCTGCCATGAGGTGAGTAGCTCTGATGTTTTGTCTCATTATGAGTCCAGCATAACAGAGCCAAGGACCACAAAAGAAGCTCTGAAATTGTGAGCCAAAAGAAATCTTTCCTCAAGTTGTTTATGGCAGCTTTTAAAAACTAAAGTGATAAAAAGTCTAATGCATAAAATTGGTACCAGGAGAGGGGATGCTGCTGTGACTAATCTAACTGTGAGGGTCCTTGCCTTTGGAACTGGTTTGCAGGAAGAATTTGGAAGAGTTTGGACACATGGGCTAGCAAAGGCCCTAGAGTGCTATACACTGACCTCAATAGGTGATTGTGATGATGAAAAAAAATGTGGACAATAAAGATGGTATTTATGAGGTTTTAGATGGGAATGAGAATTTCGGGGGGAGGGGTGTATTGGACTATAAACTATTCATGTTACAATCTTGCTAAGAACTTTTTAACATTTTACCTGGGTTCTTAGACTTGGTAGAGGGCTGAGTTTAAAAGCAGGGAGCTAATTAACCCAGTGGAGGAAATATTAAGGCAGTTTAATATTCAGGCTCTGGCATAGTTATTGCCAGCTGCTTATAGCTGGGTTTATAGTGACTCAAGAGCAAGAAGATGAACAGGAAGTCTTGAAAAACCTGCAGTTTGGTTATAAAAGCATGTGCTAAACAGGGGTAATGAAGGTAGGGCTCCCAAAGAGACTAGTACCATTTAAAAGAAGTCTAGTGTTTTACATCAGAACGCTAGAAAAGACACAGAGTCTGATTAATACCGCTGTGAATCCTGTTGATGTTAGCACTCCAATAAACCCAGCAACAGCACTCTGCAGCCAGTTTGGCAAGGCTTGTGATAGAGAATTGGGGGGATGCCAGGACTTGAGAGGTGTCAGTTCCATGCCTGAAAGGCCACAGACCTGGAATTTTCTCAGCAAGGGCCATTTCAATCTGTGTCCCCTTCTCTTGATGCCCAGGCTGCATTCAGCCTCCTGAGCAGGGCCAGCAAGAGCCTGGTGGCCTCTTCTGCTCCAGTTGTCACTACTCTGGGGTCCAAGCCCTGACCTAGGGCACTTGCAAATTACTCTATGTGCTTAAAAAAAATCTCTCAGTTGCGGCTTGAGATGGCTCAGTGGTTAAGGACACTGTTGGCTCTTCCAGAAGACCTGGGTTTGATTCCCAGAATCCACTTGGCAGCACACAGCTGTCTGTAACTACAGTTTCAGGGGATCCAGTGCCTTCTTCTGGTCTCCCTGGGCATTAGGCACAAAAACAACTATACACATAGAAAATAATAATAATAATAATAATAATAATAATAATAATAATAATAATAATAATAAATCTCACTGCATGATAGGTCAGTAAGCAAGGGTTTTATAACCAATATCTCTAGGGACCAGTATTTGAAGGACACCCAGTGTCCTTCAGCATCCTTGCCTAGCAGGATGTGGGAGAATGGCTGCAGTGCAAAGATCCAGCTGTTTTGGGCAGGGGATGAACCAGGAGGGAGTGGAAGGTTCCTAACACTAAACGGAATAGTAATAAGGGGAATACACATTGTCACAATCCAGCCATGGCTGGACTCCATCACACTTCCTCTGTGCGGTTACTGTCACATGTGGTTTTCCTGCCCGCTGTCCCTAGTGAGACTTTCCCTGGATTTGGGTCCCAGCTGTGGAGCATGGTTGTGCTTGTTTGTAGTTCTCACCCTTGACCCAAGTGTCTCCAGGCTCAAGCTTCACTCAAGCTGCCAATATTCTGGATGCTGGCCTCGGTTGAGGATGTGCAAGGCTATCCCAAGGTCAACTGGAGACTTCTCTTATCCCGGCTGGGAGGCTTGGATTTCTCTGACTAAATTCTTTCTTCTCTCTCGTAGATTTGCCTTAATTTCCTTGCCAATCTAGTCGCCAAGTTCAGAGATGATACCCCCATGACTTGTCCGGATGTGCATCAGAATTTTCAGACCCAGGATCACCTACTCTCTGTTCTCCAAGTCAGGTGCAAGGATAGGTAAAAATAAGACATGGGTGTGACTGTGAGGGAGGTGTGATCTTGGCTGGAGTAGGCTATCCCTGGCACAGAGATATCCATCTTACTTCCAGACAGGCTGATCCGAGGTCTTAGGGATTGCCCAAATAGCCTTGGCCTTCTGGGACTCAGCCCTACCTTGTTCAGCCTTCCCCTTAGAGAAGGCCAGGGCTCAACTCACCCTAATTTTGAGAGCACTTGGGTGGGGATGTTTCCAGACAGGTTCCGGGTCAGACAGTTAGTTCACAGGCTGGGCAGCTCTCCATTCCCACTCACCTCCTGAAGTCACCTGTTTCTATGTCCAGACTGGACCCTTGCCTTCCTCTGACCTCTGGGGAAAGCCCATTTCTGGATTTCCTCCTCTCTCTTTTCCTCAGTGTAGCATGGTGTGTCCCAGTCCCAAATGTGACCTCACAGACCCCGTGCTTTGGTTTGTCTAGAGGTTTTCAAACCCCCACAGTACCCAAGACATGACACCTCCTCTGCCTGTCTCTGAGATTCTAGGATTTCAGAGACTCAGCAGCACGAGAAAGGGGCAAAGCCATATGGAAGACCTTTCCAAGAACTCAAGGGGATCAGAGGGTACCTGCAGGCATGAGAAAGTCAGGGAGGTGAGGGTGTTGTAGCCCACCAGGTTTCCTAGTGGCTGTACCCAGCAGGACTGCATGAGAGGTTGATTGGACCACGGGCCTGAGTATCAGGTGTTTTTAAGGGTCTACACTTGACTGTAACTAGCAAGGGGGAGGTCTTTTGCTCCACCCCTTGGCATGGTTATAAATAGACCTTTGGACTAAAGTTCTGGGCCGGTGGGTAAGGATCCAGGTCCACCAGAGTTTATCCTGAGTATCTCTCTGTTTCTCTCCCCTCTCTTTCTAACTAAGTCTCTTATCTCTCATTCCTCAAGAGTCCCTGGGGTAAATAAATGTGGGGGCTGGTCCGTCACATGAGGATATATGACAGAGCAGGGCTACTAGACTGTGGAGAATGGTGGGGAAAGGGGTCTGACCCCTTTCTAATTAGATACCCACTTATCCACTCACACCCCAGTGCTGTGTCCCAGGAGACACTGAGAACTAAAAGCCAGACTCAGCCCTTGCCTGCTGACTCCCAGCCCACATGGCCATGCAAGTTTGCACATTCCGTGCAGTCATGTGCCATTTCTTACCCTTCCAGAATCTTTGCATCCTTGGGCTGACCTGAGTATCCACACCCAGATACATTTGTATTGTTGGCCTTTAGACTCAAAGTAAAACAGAGCCTCCACACCACCATGCCAAAGCCCAACCCTTTCCAGTCCTCATCAACTTGCCTGCATCTCTGGAAATAGTTGTTTACTCAGATCCTTCTAATGGTCTCGTATAAGCACCTGCCTGTTTCTGGCTGGCACCCTGACACACATACAGTGCCTCCAGGGCTGGCAGAGCCAGTGAGTACTTACTGTGAATCCGATGCCCACAGTGGCTGAGAAGGAGCCAGGGATGAACTTGCCCTGGTCGAACTGAACCAGTAGAGATGTCTTCCCAACGCCACTGTCACCGACCAGGATGGTCTGAAAAGCAGCAACGGAGATGGGGTGAGGCCTCTGGGTAGATTAGTTGTGACTGTAGGAGGTGATTCTGAATACACACACACACACACACACACACACACACACACACACTTATACATATATAGTACACACAAATAGAAAAATACAGACACATACATCTATACAGTACACAGAGACAGACAGACAGACAGACAGAGATATATAATACACAAACACAGACATAGAAATATGTATACAAATATAAAAGCTCAGAGATAGGGCTGATGAAATGGCTCACCAGGGAAAGATGACTGTCACCATACAACAACCTGAATTCAATCACTGATACCTACCTGGTAGAAGGATAGACAGACTCTAGGCAAGATGTCCTTTGATCTCTACACACACTGTGGCATGTGACCCACCCCCAGTAACACACACAAAACTCCACAGATAAACACATACCCACTGTACAGACCGAGGTACTTAGATCTAGAGGTTCTCTCTCTGTCTCTCTCTCTCTGTCTCTCTCTCTCTCTGTCTCTCTCTCTCTGTCTCTCTGTCTCTCTCTCTCTCTCTCTCTCTCTCTCTCTCTCTCTCTCTCTCTCTTTCTCTTCTTGATTTTTTTATTGAAGTCACTGAAAAAGGCTTAGGGCAGCCAGGCTGTGGTGGCACATGCCTTTAATCCTAGCACTTGGGAGGCAGAAGCAGGTGGATCTCTGTGAGTTTGAGGCCAGCCTGGTCTACAGCTCGAGTTCTAGGACAGGCTCCAAAGCTACACAGAGAAACCCTGTCTCAGAAAAAAAAAAAAGGCTCAGGGTATAGAGGGAAACTATACCAAACCAAGTTCATGAACACCTGAGATAACTTTCCTCCCATCCCCAGACTTCTCTGACATGCTTGGCCTGCTGCTCTGCTCTGAGCTCCATCCATCATTGCTGTGTTTGCACTGGGGTCACATGGCCCAGGGACAATTCCGAGGCAAAGGCAGAACATGGCAGGGACGTTATGTCTGACCTGTTCCTGGGGATACTAGACTCCTCTAACAGCTGGCTTCGGCTTGAGGACCACTACCCTTGGAATTCCGACCTGAGTCAGAGCCCGACGTTTCCCTGGCTCCAACCTCATTTGCCGTATAGGTGTTTCCCAATAAAATCCTTGCACATTTTGTTTTGGCGTCTGATCCTTGGAAGGTCAGATAACGTGATGGATTTCCCATGTGTGCTAGTCCAAAAGGACCTGGGTGTGGAAAGCAAGATCAGGATGCCTAGGGTGAGCCTTGGGAATAGTTCACAGCTGGTCCTGGACCAAACCCTTGGCAAGGACAGTGTCCCAGAGAGAGGACTTTAGGAAACAGGACAAAGGTCACTCTCCCCTGGGAGGTCGGTCTGAGAGGAAGCACAGTGAGAATCAGCCTGAAAATTTGGGTGAAATGTTTCAAAAGGAATCACAGAGCACATGACAGAACTATCCATGAACTATGAGACTGTGCCCAGAGGACTCTAGGGTTAGGAATGGGAGGGTGGATGGGAAGACAAGGGCCTTGATTTCTAGGTGGACAGCAGCCACTTTCTAAAGACAATCATTGGAGGTCATTGGAAGGCTTTAGAGAGGCAAACTTCATCTGCATTCATAAAGACACAAAAGCAGAGAGACTTTCAGGCCTTCAGGTCCGTGCACCCCAGCCATTTTGGGGCTCTGATTGGTGTGGGAGGGAATCAGTATCACAGTGGGTTGAACAGGACATTGTCCGTGTGATGTTGACTTTGGACGTCTCCTGACTGTGGCTCTTCAGCCTCTACCTCCCAAATGAGATTCAGCTGGGCTTTCATTTCCTCCTGGATTGAAGAGCACCATTTATTTGTTATGAATAGTGGCTTTGTTAATTTGCATCTCACATTGAACTTCCCCAGGCTTCAAGATGTACTTCCTAGAGACAATAGTCTAGGGGAGCCTGTATGCCCCGGTTCACTTCCTAGAGGACATGGCAGACACAATCCTCGTCCCTTTTGCTTTACAGGGTGAGGAAGCCCATGGGTCTTTCTTCACTCACTCTGATACTTTGACCTTTGTGGACTTTGTGAGTTCAGCTCTTCAGACTCAACTGATCTCAGGCTTCGGGCAGGGCCTGCTCTCAGTTGGTCTTTTTGCCGCCAAGAATCTATTGGTGGGGTTGGAAACCTGGCTCAACAACTAAGAGCACTTATTACCCTTGCAGAGGATGCTTCCCAGCATCCAACATGGCAGCTCACAACCATCCACAACTCTAGTTCCAGAGGATCTGATGCCCTTTTCTGATCTCCATGGGCACCAGGCATGCATGTGCTGCACACATAAACATGCAGACTCATACACATAAAATAAAATAAAATAAATAAATTCTAAAAAGGATATATTGACAGTTGTGCTGAGAGGTTCTTAGGGTTTTTTTTTTTAAAGTGTCTCCTTATGTAGCTCTGTCTTACAACTCATTATGTAGCCCAGGCTTTTAGGGGTTCTCCTGGCTCCACATCCTGAGTGCTGGGGTGACAGATGTGCTGATCTTGTTTGGTTTCTGGCCTGGTTGTTAAGTTTTGTTTTTAATCTGGGCAATCATAGAGAGCTCTGAGTGGTCAACGACAAGCCTTGTTGACTACTTTCCTTTAAATCCACAACCTTCCTTAGACCTGTCTATTGTCTAGATTAAAAAGTTATTACCTTTGTTATCTATTTATGTGTGTGTGGAGGTCATAGAGCAACTGGTAGGTGCTGCCTTCTTCCACCTTGTTGTTCCCTGGGGTTGAACTCAGGGTGTTGGGCTTGGCTGCAGACCCCTTTATCAGCTGAGCCATCTCTTCGGCCCTTATTGTCCAAATTTTTTTTCAAGACAGGGTTTCTCTGTGTAGCTTTGGAGCCTGTCCTGGAACTCTCTCTGTTGGCCTCGAACTCACAGAAATCCGCCTGCCTTTGCCTCCTGAGTGCTGGGATTAAAGGTGTGAGCCACCATCATCTGGCTGTCCAAAGATTTTACTGCAATTTCTCTTTTCTAGAAAAATTAATTTTTAAAAATGTATTAATTAAGTTAATGAAGTTGGACCAGCAAGATGGCTGAGTGGTGAAGTGTTCGCCTTGCAAGTCTGAGAAAGCAAGCTGATCCTTGGAACCCATGAAAAGGTGGAAAGAGAGCTGACTGAACACACTCTCTCTCTCTCTCTCTCTCTCTCTCTCACACACACACACACACACACACACACACACACACACACACACACACATACACACGTCATGCTCATACACACATACTACCCTAAATAATGAAAAAAAAAAGTTAATGAATCCTGGTTGGACCCAAACCTCTGTCTGCATTTCCTCCCCTCTTCCTCCTCTTCTGCTTTGAGAAAGTTTCACAGGCATCTCAGGTGGCTTTCAATTCCTAATCTTTCTTCCTCCACCATCTAAGCTCTGGAGTTGCAGGTGTACACCACCATGCCTGGCTGGGTTGCTTTTCTTTCCTTCTTTTTTTTTTTTTTTTTTTTTTTTTTGGTTTTTCGAGACAGGGTTTCTCTGTGTAGCTTTGCGCCTTTCCTGGGACTCACTTGGTAGCCCAGGCTGGCCTCGAACTCACAGAGATCCGCCTGGCTCTGCCTCCCGAGTGCTGGGATTAAAGGCGTGCGCCACCACCGCCCGGCTCTTTCCTTCTTTTTTAAGATTTATTCATTTATTATGTATACAGTGTTCTGCCAGAAGAGAGCATCAGATCCCATTATAGTTGGGTGTGAGCCACCATGTGGGTGCTGGGAATTGAACTCAGGACCTCCAGAAGAGCAGCCAGTGCTCTTAACCTCTGAGCCATTTCTCCAGCCCTGCTTTTCTTAAGTCATTTCAGTGTGTGTGCCTTTGTGTCTACCATTCACAAAGGGGATCTGAGGTAGTTTATAACAGACCCACATGTGCCAAAGGGTGCTTAAAGCAGTGTCTGAGAAAAGTCACAGGGGGTGAGGGAGAAGAGACGGACCCAGAGTCAGAGCCATCCCTGCATTCAAGCATTACGTTTAGTTTTACCTTCCTGAGTGTCAAGACAGAATGGGGAACTGTGGGTTTCTGTAGTATCTGTATGACAAAGTCTATTTGACCAATGACCATTTTCCCCAGACATGTGACACTAAGAGTCATCCTCAGTGACAGAGTGAACAACAGCCTTTTTGCAAGAGATGCAAAGCTTTTTTGCTAGTTCCTGAGCCCCACAGTAAATCCCAGTGCAGTGGAGGCCTCCCTGGGCCCCGGCACAACCCTGCTGCTCTCCTGGACGCCGTTACTCAGCAGCAATATTGAGAAACTAGGTAATGGGTGGCCCTCTTTGCTCCTAAGATGGCTTTAAATGATCTCCTTAGCCAGACAAGACGTTTCGATACCACCAAGATCAGTTCATCTGGGGTTGGGGCTGTGGCTCAGTGGTAGAGTGGCAGCCCTTCACCTGCAGGGCTGTAGTGAAGGAGTTTTGATGTGGCCCTCACTTACGTACAGCTGACTTGAAGTCTGATACTTTGGGTGGTTTTCAGCTGCATAATGAAAAGACTTTAAAAGTGAAGCTGGTTTCCTTGGGGAAAAAGAAATTTTACTTCAAGACTGTAGCCTAGTGGACTAGGTGTGATGGTGCACACTGCTAATGCCAGCCCTCAGAAGGCTGGCACAGGAGGATTGCAGGTTAGAGGGCAGACTGGAGCCATATAGTGAATCAGAGTCTGAGTGGGTTTGCACTGTGACCCTGACAAACAAACACACAAACACCTGCAGCCTCCGCTCCCACCTGAGAATGTCCAGGCTTTGAAGGCTTTCACTGTTTTGGACTTTGGACTAACCAGACCCCACAATCGTAGAAGCCAGTTTCTTAGAACAAACTCCTGTATGAAGTTTAATCCTTATTGTCAACTTGACTGAAGTAGGACATCCGGGGATTTCTAAAGGACACGTCTGGGTGTGCCTGTGAGGGCATTTCCAGAGAGGATTAACTGAGCTGGGAAGACCCACTCCGCATGTGGGTGGTACATCCCAGGGTTAGAGCCCAGATGGAGTGGGAGGGAACTTGGAGAAAGTCAGGGGGATCCTGGTATTCCCCAGACTCTGCTTCCTGGGTGGCCATGTGGTGGTCAGAACGCCTCTGCTTCATGTTCCCACCACCCGATCTGCCCAAGCATGTGTGACCAAGTGGCCTTGGACTCAACTTTCCCAAACCATGAGCCAGAGCAATTCCTTATTCCTTTATGTTATTCAGGCATTTTAAGCACAATAATGAAAAGCTAGCTAAACACTGTTTGTGCAGTGCTAGAGGAGTCTGGCAGACAACATGATGTACAGTAGTTTGAGAATGGTTGACTCCGGCTCATGTTTAGGGAGTGGGCTTTCATAGTGGGAGCAGGCAAACTATTGGAGAGCAATTGACAATATCAAAGTTACCCATGCAAATTCTTCTGGCTCTCTTTGCAGAAGTACACCAAGATGTGTGTGATAAAGGGGCTTCACAGTAACATTCATTAGAACAAATAACTCATCAAGGAGGTACTAGGGAAACAAACCCTAGAGTATGCATAGTAGATGATTCAGCAGACAAAAGCACTTGCTGTGTGTATTAATTACTTTTCTATGGCTGTGATAAAACATCAGGATCAAAGCAACTCATAGAAGAGAGGGTTTATTTGGGCTTGTGGTTCCAGAGGGATAAGAGTCCATCATGGCAGGATAGACGTATGGCTAGGACCAATCCTTGGGTGCTGCATGGAGCATCTCAGGGCCAGGCATCATTTCCATCATGTAGCACAGTTCAAGGCCCTTAGAGTGTTAAAGCCAGTCAGTGTTTCCCTTTATGATGATTCTTGTTGCATACGACAGTTTTCCTCACAACAGATAATAGCATGTTGGGTGGTGTGAGCTTTACATCGGTGTGCCCATCTGATTTCTGGGACAGGCAATTCATTTCTGTCTGCAAGAGATTAGATGAGTGAAATACAAACCTCAATATTAAAAGTGATCTCTCATGGTGCCGAGATTAGGTGCAAATTAAATTCGTCCTTCCTGCTGTCTTCTCTATTTCCTAAAATGAGTGTGTCTTACTTTATTAAGTTAGACAAATATACTATTTTGGAGTTTTTATTTTATTTTTAATTACACGTATATGTGTATCTGTTTGCGGGTTGTGCCCATGTGTGCACCTACATGTGGGAGCCAGAAAAGGGTGTTAAATCGCCTGGAACTGGAGTTACAGATGGTTGTTCAGTCTGTGCTCTTAAACTTGAGTCATCTAGGCAAAGGTACTATTTTTTTTTTTTTTTTTTTTTTTTTTTTGGTTTTTCGAGACAGGGTTTCTCTGTGTAGCTTTGCGCCTTTCCTGGAACTCACTTGGTAGTCCAGGCTGGCCTCGAACTCACAGAGATCCACCTGCCTCTGCCTCCCGAGTGCTGGGATTAAAGGTGTGCACCACCACCACCCGGCAAAGGTACTATTTTTAATCAGAAGCCACAAGAGCTCCACAGTTCCAGGGCTGGCTGGGATCTGAACAGCATTAAGGATATAGTGAGATGGGATCTGCAGGAAGTCAAGAGAAGCTGTGCGCAAGCGCTGTGAGGGAGACAGAGAGAAGAGTGCAGAGGAGCCAGGGACAGCCACAGCTGTAGAGCAGAAGGGCAGGTCTTGCTTCTGGGGCTCTTCACTTTTCTCTCCCAGCACTGTAACGTTGCGGTGAACTACTCCAAACTCAAGGGCACAATTTGCGTCAGAACTTGGTCAGGGTGACCATTCTGCCCTCATCTAGGATCCCTGGTATGTCTAGGGTCTGCTGGCTGGTAGCCAGGGCATCTCAGCTCTTCTCTGTTTGTCTCTGGTGCCCACCCAGCAGGCCAATGGGCTCCTGGCAGAAGCAGGAAGTGCAGGAGGAAATATGGGGGCCCTAAGCTGGGACCCCGCACACCCCACTTCTGCTGTATCAGAGTAGGCGAAACAGGTCATGAGTCTGCTGTAGGTTTAAGGGGAAACAGACTCTCTCTTTAGAGAGAAAAGCTCTGAGGTAAGAGGATGTGAATCACTATAGATCCACTTCAGGCCTGAAGCTGATGCAATGCTGGGCCCCTCTGAAGAAAAAGGTTTCCAAATTATTAATACTAAATTTGGCATGGGGTCTTGAAAGGAGCCCCTTCCAGCTAGGGGTGTGACAATCCAGCTTCACTGCCTACAAGACAAAGCTCCAGAAGCCCTACTAAGTGCAGCTGAGAAGGGGAACAGGAGGGCAGGGAACCCCAGCCCTGATGGCAGGGTCAGCGTTTGGGGAGAAAGTTCAAGAAAGTGTGGCTGACAGTCTCTTCTCATCACCAAGAGATTTAATTTTGTGGGTTATTTTCAATTCTACCAGTTTTAAAAAAAGATTTATTATTATATTTTTTGTGAGTGTGTATGTGTGTGCCTGCCACATGTGTGTGCCTGTGAAGGCTAGAGGAGCGCATCAGACCCCCTGGGGCTGGAGCAACAGATGATTGCGAGCTGTCTGAAATGGATACTGGGATCCAAACTCAGGTCTTCTGCAAGAGCACTATGCCCTTTTAAATACCGACCCATTCCTCTAGCCCCTTTTTAAAATTTTGTATATGTGTATATGCCTGGGTATGGGTAGTGCCTGTGAGTGCAGGTGCCCATGAAGTCCAGCAGAGGGCATAAGATCCCCTTGAGTTGTTACAGACAGCTGTGAGCTACCTACTGTAGGTGCTGGGAACTGAACCTGGGTCCTCTCTGCAAGAGCAGCATGCGGTTTTAAGGCTCAGCTATCTCTCCAGCAACTATCTGTACCTGGCTTAGTCTTTGGCTGTTAGTCTTCATAGTACACTTTTTTCTTTTAAAGTTATTATTTTTATTTGTTTGTTTGTTTGGTGCATTGTGGGAGGAACTGGGGCAGTGTGTGTGCCACAGTGTGTGCATGTTTGTGTGTGTGTGTGTGTGTGTGTGTGTGTGTGTGTGTGTGTGTGTGTGTGTGTAGGTCATAAGATAGTCTGCAGGAATCAGCCTGTCTCCTGCTACCATATGGGTCTTAGGAATTGAACTCAGGTCCTCAGGCTTGGTGGCAAGTGCCTTCACTCACTGAGCCGCCTGGCCGGCCCTGCAGTACGCTTCTTGTGGAACTTCTAGAGTGGGAGGGGTGCCATTTGGACCTCGTGCTAATGGCAAAGGTCCAGCACTAAGGAGTTGTCCTTTCAGTCTGGAATGGGGTGATTCCAAAAAGATCGTATGTAGTTTTCAAGTCCAAAGGGATCAAGAGGGCAAATGTCTGTCCTTATAACCCGGAGACCCCTATGGACAACACACAGATGCACAAGAACACATAGACACATACACATAGATAGACACATGTACACATAACATATCGTTACATATCACATACAGACAATACACGTGTATACACAGCTTCCTCCACAAACAATATTACACACAAAGTGTGTGTGTGTGTGTGTGTGCGCGTGTACGCATGCACATGTGTGTGTGTGTGTGTGTGCCCACATTAACACACATCTTGTAAACATAATGCTTTAGGGCAGGGAGAATCTTCAATGGTCTGTTCTATAGGAACTCATGTCTAGCCTGGAACTTACTATGTAGTTGAGGCTGGCCTTGAACTCCTGATCCTCAGGCATGTACCACCATGAATAGCTTCAATTCCCTGCCTCACCAATGGGGATATGGAGGTAACTGAGTTATGCCGAAATCAATAACCAAGCCAGGTCTGGAGCCTCTAATGGGTCTTTGAGGACAGGAGGCTCCTGAATATCCTGATTCTCTCAGAACCCACAGAGGTCCTTGTTTAAGGGGCAGTCTCCTTATCACTCACAACCGCCTGGATGTTGTGTTCTTGATTCAAAGGCCCGCCCCCATCTTGGATGGGCCAGTCTGAGAGGGCCAGGGTCAGAGGGTCTGGCCATAGGCTCCTGACAGCCAGCTCTGGCTTTTTTGTTTTTTGTTTTTCTTCCTCTGCCCCAAAAGGAAAAATAGCTCCTGAAGCCTCCATGAACCCACCCCTTGATTTTCAGGGTGCCCCCAGCCTGTTCATCACGTCCCTGAAAGGCACTCCCCTATGCGCGTTGCAGAGGATGTCTATCTCTGATGCCATGCCCTGGTCAGAGACCCGTTTAATCAATAGTGGTGAGTGAGTCTCCCAAGCCCTTGTTGGCTTTTCTTTATGGTCCAGAAACATGTAAAGTAAGTGGCTATCCCTGGCCACATCCTGGAAAGGCAGCTTATCAGTGGCTGGTGTTTTCAGAGTAAACAACCCTCCCACATGCCTCCTCCATTCTGGTTAGCCTGACCAGGGCTTGAGGGCACTGTAAAGTCGAGATGTCAGAGGCTGTGTGTGGCACCTACCAAAAGTAACTCCACCCTAAGGGCTTGCTGGAAAGGGCTGTGTGTGAGATGGAGGGGACGTGATGTCAGATTGAAGAGTGAGACCATGAAGGCTGGCCTTCATTCCTTTTGTATTTGGACAAATGGATATTGTGAGGAGGGTGTGGGAGCAAGGGTTAGAAGTTAGGAATAGCAGGGCTGGAGAGATGGCTCAGTGGTTAAGAGCACTGGCTGCTCTCCCAGAGGACTCTGGTTCAAGTCCTACCACCCACATGGCAGCTCATAGCTGTCTGTAACTCTAGTTGCAGTGGATCCGACACCCTCACACAGACATGTATGCAGGCCAAACACCAATGCGCATAAAAATAAATAAATACAAACAAATAAATAAATTACACACAAAAAGAGAAACACAGAAGTTATGAATAGCAAACTGGTTTCTTTGGGGGTGGGGTAGCTCCAGGGTATTCACTAAAGTTCTAGGGAATTCGGGTTGACCTAGCTCTTACCCAGCAGGCTGGGACAGATTGGCCAGTGTGTTCTCAAAGCAGAGCCCCCTCTTGCCATTGGGCAGGTAGATCCCTGTGCATATATCCAATTACCTGAGTCCCTCTCTCTGTGAGTTTGTGGGGGAGGGGCATTGAGGATCAAACCCAAGGCCTTGCTTATGTTAGGCAAGAGCTCTGCCACTGAACAATAAATACCTCCCTCCCTCTTTTTAGACAGGTGTCACTATGTAGCCCAGGCTAGCCTTGAACTTACTGTGTAGCTCGGGTTCTTGTCAAACTTTCAATCCCCCCTGTTCCTGCCTCTGAGTTCTGGGTTACAGCTGTTCCTCAATGATGAAGCTGGGTTTTGACATCCCCTGAGCTTCCTCCTGTCTCCCCACTCCAGTTTCTGTTTTAGAATCTCTCTGCTGATCCCCTTCTGCCTATGGAACCTTTGAAAGCCTTCTGGGCTCCAGCTACTCTGGCTATAGCCGAAGTGATCCCGAGTCACCGGATCTATATATACAGAGTAGGAGGCCCCCGGTTGTGTTCTCGGAGAAGTCACTCTGGCTCTGGGCAGGATGGTGTTTCTCAAAACCGACTTCTTGCATTACATTTCACTCACTCTACCTCCTTCCTCTTTTTTTTTTTTTTAAATTTACCAGTGGGAAGTGGCTAAAGGAGGAAGTGCCGGCGCGAGAGAGGGAAATCAGGGGCCCAGGAGACACCGGGGTGGAGCATGTAGCCTGTCCTTGCCCACAGGCTCCACCAAGGTGAACGGGTGTGAGAAGATGCACCTGGTACTGCTGGTCCCTGTCCTCTTCTGGATCTCAGGTGAGCACACAGACTTGTATTTTGGGTGACTACTTCGGCAACCAGAGAAAGTAGCTTTCTAAGGAACCAGGGAGACCAGCAAAGAAGGGTCATTTATTTACTACCCCATTGTTGTGGTGCCTTCGTGGCAGAGACATTGAGCTCTTAAACCCAGTCCCAGGCACAATTTCAGGCCGCTGCAGGGCTGATCGTATTTAAGACAGACACTCTGATGGGCCCCACTAGTCTTGGAAAGACAGGAGAGCCCTGGTTGCTCAGGAAAATACCTGATGGAGTTGGGTGGACATCTTGTGAATGTGCTCCCTCAAGGGAAGGCTTTGGGGAAGACGGGAGTAGGTCGCTGAAGGAAACAAGAGGGATCTGCTATACAAAACTGATGGAGGGTGATTGACAGCAGCTGGGACAGAAATAACAGAAGAGGCTGAGGGACTGAGAGGTGAGAGCAGATGAGAGACTAGCCTAAGGCAGAGGGCTGACAGCAGCTTGCTTCTGTGTTTCTTGTGGTTTGTGATGGGGTGCTTCCTGTGTAGCCAAGGCTGGCCCTCTAGCTAGTGATCTTCCTGCCTCAGCCTCTATCTCTAAGAATATTTACACTACGATTTATAACAGTAGCAATATTACAGTTAGGAAGTAGCAACAAAAATAATTTCATAGTTGGGGGTCAGGACAACATGAGGATCTGTATTAAAAGGCCACAGTGTCAGGAAGGTTGAGAACCACTGCTCTAGTGAATGCCGAGTTAGAGTGCAGAAGCGGGTTTTCTTGTGTTGGGGTTATAGGTATGCGCCATCACACTTGATCTGATGTAGCTGTAAGTGGATGGATACAGTTTTGATTTCACAGAAAGAGAATTTACTGTTGAACATGATGATACAGTTCTGGGTGTGGTGGTGTACACATTTAATCTCCTCATTTGGAAGACAGAGGCAGGCAGAGCTCTGTGAGTTTAAGGCCAGCCTGGTCTACACAACAGGTTCCAGGCTGGTCAGGGATGTGCCGTGAGACTCCATCTTGAAATAAATTGCACAAAATAATGGGTTCGTCATGTCATTTTTTTCATGTGTATATGTCATGCACTTGGATCAATGTTTTCTCTTGTCTTCTCCCCCCATTTTCTACTGATTTCCCCTTCCTAAACAGCTCTCTTCTACTTTCATTCTTATTTTGTTAAAAAAGTCTAGATTTTTGCATATGAGAGAAAACGTGATATTTGTCTTTCTGAATCCGGCTTATTCTCTTTAACATGCTCATCTCCAGTTCAATGCATTTTCTCGCTGACACAATCGTGTGTGTATCTATCTATTCCTCTGTCAATGGTCCATAGCCTGGTTATTGTGGACAGTACTGCAGTATAAATGGATATTCAGTTACTCTAGCGAAGCAGTTCTCAACCTGTGGGTTGCGACCCCACTGACAAACCTCTAACTTCAAAAATATTTACATTACATTATGATTCATAATAGTAGCAATATTACACTTATGAAGTAGCAATGAAAATAATTTTATGGTTGGGATTCACCACAACATGAGGAACTGTATTAAAGGGTCACAGCATTAGGAAGGTTGAGAACCGCTCTAGGGCTTGCAGACCGCAGAAGGGGGTTTTCTTTTTTTTATAATCTCGTGGTTTCCACTGTGCCATTGGGATTCTCCTCTTGGTTTTCAATAAAAGCAAAAGGCTTTCAATTTCATACCCCTAGTGCAGACATTTCCCAGGACTCTAGAATCTTATAGCTAGGTGTGTACACAGCTTTCGTATTTAGACATTGACATTTCAAATGTGGGGCCTGGAGCAATGGCTCAGCAGTTAAGAAGGCCTGCTTCTTTCTCAGAGGACCCAAGTTCGATTCCTAGCACCCAGTGTTGGGTTTCTCACAACTATCTGTAACTCCAGCTCCAGGGGATCTGATGCTCTTTTTGGATTCCACGGGAACTTGTAGTCACATGCACATACCCATAAGCCCATACTCACACACATATACACATTAAAAAAAAAAGAAAAAAATTAGGCATAGTGAGACCCTGACTTATGAAGAAAGAATAAAAGAAAGGAAGAAAGAGATTTTAAATGGCTTGGTGAAATCTTCCCAGATCATTCTCTTCCCTGAGTTTTCCCGTTTTAGTGTTTGGCAGCTCCATATTTTGGTATTGCTCAGGCCAAACCTGGGGGGCATCCGTCTCCATGACTTCTCCCCGACTGAATTAAAATCCCAAGTCCTTGCTTACAAGGTGCTCACCACCTGATTCCTTTCTGCATAGCACCCCTGGTCCCCTCTTTTCCCATTTGCTTCCTTGCCTGGTTCAACTCCCTTCCGCACATGGCTTTGAACACATAGGTTTGCTTGGTCTCAGGGCTTTCTGTCCCTTTGCTCTGAATGCTCTTCCCTCTGTGGTCCCAGGATCCTCACCTCCTCCATGTCTTCATTTCTCACTGTGGACTTCATGGAGGATCTTAATTAAAACTGCTGTTCCTGCCAGGGTCTGGCTCACTCCACTCAGGAGGCATAGACAAAGGGAGTGGGAGTTCTAGATCATTCTAGAGCTTTTCTAGATCATCTAGAGATCATTCTAGATCATTCTACAGAGTCCAAGGCTTGAGTTACATGAGACTCTGCTTCAAAAAGAAGACAAACACAAAAACAAAACAGTGGGTCCCTTGTGTTGTCCCCATGGTCTGTGCCTCACTCCCTCATCTTAGTAGAATGGAAGCTCCCAGAGGACAGAGACTTTTGTTCCTAAAACCATAGTGGGTACGAATTAGACAAATAGCAAATAGTAGCTGCATGAATGAATGTATCCATTAATGAGTGTCTCCATTAATGAATGTATCCATTAGAGTAGTAATTTTGAACATTGCTCTTCCCGTCTTCCTGCCTTTCCAGAACTGAACAATTAAGGTTTTTTTCTTTAAAATGTGTGTGTGTGTGTGTGTGTGTGTGTGTGTGTGTGTGTGTGAGAGAGAGAGAGAGAGAGAGAGAGAGAGAGAGAGAGAGAGAGAGAGAGAGAGAGAGAGAGAGAGAGAGAGAGCATGTGTGCAGGTGTCAGAGGCGGCCAGAAGAGCGTGTTGGATTCCCCTGGAGCTGGAGTTGCAGGCTGTTGAGAGCTGCCTGATGTGGGTGCTCAGACATGTACAACGGCGAGACCACTCTGGAAAACAATTTGATGGTTCTTCAGAATGTTAGATATGGTATTGCCACTTGACCAAAATGAACTGCAAACCCACACCCATGTAAACGCTAAGAATACAAATGGACATGATAATAGTATTGGAAATCTCTAGAAGGTGGGAATGATCTAAATGCCTGGCCCACATGGCGCATGGTTAAATAAACATGGCATACCCATACAGTGGAACATTACTCTGTTAAAACTAGATTGAAGTTCCAGTGACACGGGCTATAAAATGGGTGGACTTCAGAACCACGATGCCGGGGGAGAAGCCAGGTACCACCGTATACTGTACGATGCATTTCATGTGAAATGTCCAGAGTAGGTGAGTCCATGGGCCGAGAAGTAGATTAGTGTTAGTGGGGAGGGGGCAGGGAGACAGGTACCAAGGGAAGCAACTGTCAGTGGTGTGGGATAGCTCTTCACGCTGGCAAAAGAAAAAACTCTCGGGCTGGAGAGATGGCTCAGCAGTTAAGAGCACTGTCTGCCCTTCCAGAGGACCCAGGTTCAATTCCCAGCACCCACGTGGTGGCTCACAACTGTCTGAAACTCTAGTTCCAGGGGACCTGACACCCTCTCCTGACCTCTGAAGGCACCAGGCATTCATGTGGTACACAGACATAGAAACAGGCAAACACCCATACATATGAAATAAAAATAAATCTTGAAAAAAGGATAAGGCAAAAAGTGATAGACCGAGACACTCATGCCTTCCTCTGCTGTCTGCGCATTAACTCAGATTCCTGCGTCAAACATACATGTGCTCCCACTCCTACCCCATACATGCACACACATGTGCATACATGTTGGGTGTAAAGAAGTGGGGGAGGGGAGTAATTGGTTTTTGACTCAGTCTGACTATGTAGCCCAGGCTAGCTTCAAATTCATGATCCTCCTGCTTCAGCCTCTGGGCTGCTGGGAGTAGGTGTGTGTGTGGCACCACACCTGTCAGCACCACACCTGGCAGTACCACACCTGTCAGCACCACACCTGGCCATACCACACCTGGCAGTACCACACTTGGCAGTGCCACATCTGGCAGCACCACATCTGGATGTTGTTTATGGGATGTGGTGAGGGCAGATGTTCAGGATGAACCCAGGGTCTTTCTCACACTAGGATCTCTCTGTGTAGCCCTGGCTGTCCTGACACTTGCTATGTAGACCAGGCTGGCCTTGAACTTGGAGACATCTGACGGTCTCTACCTCCTGAGTGCCTGGCTTTTTATTTTTTTAAATTTGAGAGCTGTAATCTCAATCTCTCTCTCTCTCTCTCTCTCTCTCTCTCTCTCTCTCTCTCTCTCTCTCTCTCTCTCTCTTAAGAATTCTCCTGGCTCTTCTGACTCAGCAGGCTATTGAGGGACAGCAGGCAACCTGTCTTGGAGATAGGGTGTCCCTCCCTTGACCACTATTCAATTAATCATGCTTTTGGAACTGGCACTATGCCCTGCCCTTGGAGTGGGATATCAGTGGTCCGTGGTTTTGTGTTTTCCAGGCTGCTCCACTGCTCAGGATCCAATCACAGGTCCAAACACGGTGAGAGGTCAGGAGCAGGGCTCCTTGACTGTGCGGTGTCCTTATGACTCATCCTGGAAGGATTACAAGAAGTACTGGTGCCGAGGAGCTGATTGGAGTTCATGTAAGATCCTCATTAAAACCGATGCATCAAAGCAGTTGGTGAAGAAGGACCGTATGTCCATCAGGGACGACCAGACAGACTTCATCGTCACAGTGACCATGGAGGACCTGAGGATAAGCGATGCCGGCATTTACTGGTGTGCGATTCAGAGAACTGGCTCTGATCCCCATTTTAAAGTTAATGTGAACATTGACCCAGGTAAGAGTGTGTGTACATCTCTTTAAGTGCTCTTTTTGGTCCCTTGGGTCCCACCTAAAGGAATTAGTTGTCACTCAAGTGAGCTGTTGCACTGTGCAGGAGGCTTGATTGACTGCTTGGGGTTTGGACAGGGC